>NC_042519.1:3039583-3343541 GCF_900963305.1 Echeneis naucrates | reverse complement strand
ATTTCCAAGACTGATGATGAAACACATATTCAGTGATCCCTAACAAATAAGTATTTTAATGAATCAAAAGCAATCAGTCCTATGAAAGATTTCAAGCTTCTTGCAGGAGTTTGACAGAAGTTATCTGAGTAACTTCAAACACTCATTTAAAGCACTAGCTTGGATTCTTGAGAGTTTGGTGCAATGTTTGAAAAAGTATTGATACCAAATCCACTTTTTCAGATTTCCATAAGTTACTTCTCCGGAGCAAGGTGGTGAACTACTATATTGTAGCTGGCACATGCCAGGAGAATGTGGCCAGTCACAAATACAGTTTAAAATTGAAAAGCTGTATCAGCTGTGAAAATCCTTCCTCTATCCGATGGTGAAAACTGACTAAAACCTTCTGCTCAGCACAGGTTAATGGAGAAACTCTTTCGCTCAGCATTTTGTACTGAGCACTGAGCAGCTGCAACACAAATTGTGCAAGAGCAAAGGTTTCCTCTGGGCTGGATGGAAGAAACAGCTTCTTTTTCTTATAGTGGGGATGTTGGTATCAGTCTTGGTCACTTGTTAAGGTTGATGACCTGGGGCCACAGCTCCCAAAACGTTTGAGTCATGGTTTGATTGTGTAGTGCACAGCCCGATGTCTGTCGTTCTGATATCTCTGTCTCATCCCTCTCTTTCTTGAAAATTGAAGAAATTTCCGGAAACATCTTAGGATGGTGGGCAGCCGCAGGATGAAAGCCCAGAGTAAGTCTTTCAGTTAATCTGTGTATTTATGTATGCTGATGTCACTCCCGTTCAATGCACTGCATGTGTCTTATCAGAGCATAGCCATACTTTACGAATAGGGTAAGAGTACTGTGCATGTGTAAGAACAGATTGCGTTAGAGGATGTGCATGAATCAGACAGGTCATTGTAACCATACTGCATGTGTGTCATTAGTCACTTTGCAGTAAAGTGTATGTGCAGTATGTACTGTAAGTGGTTGTGTCTGATTGTGACCCCGTACTCACTCACATTTGCTCTGTTGTGTTGCAAACATGAAGATCTGTGCTGTTGTTGATTTAACTGACAAACTTAATGTGATAAAAATGTGCACTCTGTGTCTTTGCTGATTTTCTCTCACTCTGACACCTAACATCTGATATCGTGAAAAGTTTTTGGCAGCAGAATTTTTGAAATATGACTGACAGTCGTTCTCCATTCAATAGAATTTTTTTCTCTTTTTTCTCTTATTTTGTCACTGAAACTTCTGAGTGTCAATAATTTGCTGTTTGTGTTTATAATAAGAGGGTATATTAATTAATCAAATATGAGAAAATGAAGAATCATGGTGGTAGCTGTACACAGAATCCAACAAATCCCCTACAATGCGCTGACACACACACCACGGTTGTGTAACAGGAACAATGGGGACAGTTAAGCTGGGAATTTCTGTTAAAAGCTCTGCTCTGTAAGAATTTGTTAGATTATCACTTGTTTGCTCAGATTAATGATTTAGTCACAAAAATGAGCATCAGTTAAAAAAGATTTAATTACCAAAACACTCAAAACAGTTAAGTTACGTAACAGAGCCATTAGAGTCGGGATCAGTAAGACAGAACCTCTAATATCTGAAGCTGATCATGACTTGAAGTGTGAGAGGGTGCGTGTGTGTACATGTGTGACTTCCTCCCCTCCCAACTCCATCAGCCTTTGCCGAACGCCGAGCCAAGAGCTTCAGCCGCTCGTGGAGTGACCCCACCCCTGTCAAGCCTGACTCACTGCATGACTCCAGAGACAGTGAGTGGACACGGTCTCCATCACTGGCACACATGAACAAAACCACGCACACACACACACACTTACTGTACATAGCACACACACAGAGACACACGATGCTTTACTACAATAGAGACAGGCCAGTTTTACTTACACACAAAATAAAAAAAATTAAAAAAAAACCAAAGTGAAGCACAGTAGTTTGTGCATTTGGGAGAATATAAAATGACACCGAAATAGACAAACCACACAGACACACAAAATATTTTTGCTTTCACACACATGAGACAAACACACATATAAGGATATGGTAACACGCACTCTTATTGTAGTGTTGTAGTGTAGTGTATCTGTTTATAATGCAGAGTGCATGGCTTCTAACTGAACTCTGCCTGTTTGCGTGTGTGTACTCGGACTCTTGTGTGAATCTTTGTTCATCTACACAGAGCCACCCACACTTCTCAACCTGTTTTCCTCCTGCCTGACGCTTGTTGTAGCTGTGTGCATCAGGCCGGGAGCATAAGAGGAGTGTCATTGTGTTGTTCTGTGTTGTCTGCTGTCTGATTTTAACTGCTGTGCGCCTCCTCTGTCCTGGAAAAATAATACAACAGGTGCAGCACTTTTAAATGGAGCACTTCTCTAACCACATTTCTGGGTTATCCTTTCATCTCACCCTTTGATCGTGCGTGTGTGTGTGTGTTTGGCATGTGTCTGTGGGCCAGGTGGTGAGCTTCATACCTCTTCAGGGAACCTAGACGAAGGGCTGGATGAGGATGCTGACTGGGAGGAGGAGAGGGAGATGGAAAGAGTGGCCTGTGAGGGAGAGGATTTCATTCCACCCAAAATCATGGTGAGGTTCCTGTCATTCAGCTCTCCAACTAATTTACTCACAATATGGCCAGAAAGTGTTTCATATCTGTAAAAGGCAGCACTGATTTTCTTGGTATTGTTGCTGTTTTCCATAGCTGATATCCTCCAAAGTCCCAAAGGCGGAGTACGTTCCCAACATCATCCGCAGGGATGACCCCTCCATCATCCCCATCCTTTATGTGAGTGTCAGTCACTGACAGCGTTAAAGCACTGTTGGATTTCAGTTATTTCAGTGTCTGCTGTCTTTTTCTATTCTGCCACAGACAGGATGCAAATAAACACAAAGCCAAACAGTTAGGATGGATGTCACAACATTGCTTTTCTTAAATGTTCCCACTGTCATTAGAAGTATCTACACAGCATGCACTTCATTACAACCTTACATCCTCACATTATTACATCCTCTCAGCCTTACAGCATCACATTCTTACATCCTCACATTCTTACACCCTCAAATTATTACATCCTCATAGCCTTACAGCCTCACATTCTTACATCCTCTCAGCCTTACAGCCTCACAACCTCACAGCTTTACAGGCTTACAGCCTACGAGCCTTACGAGCTCACAGTTTTACAGCCCTAGAGCCTTCTTATCAGACTTTCATCAGTACAGTCAGATGTCAGATTTATTCCATTTATTACATTGCGTCTCATAAACCGTCCTATGATTAGCAACACTGTAGACACCATGCTTTATTTGACTGTTGTGAGCCAAGGCGGCTCACAACAAGAGGATTGAACAAGGACTGATCTGTGTGTTGAGCCCTCTGCTTTATCAGCATGAAGAATGATTGTTAAAGAGCATCTTCTGCTCTGCCAAAGCATCTGCTAACAGTCCATGTCTGGTAGACCTGCATGGTGCATGATGATTTCCTTTCAAGGCGTGAAGGTCTATTTGTCTGCATGTAAAATCACAACATATGATGCTATAGTCATGTTTCAGTTTAGCTGGAAATGAAAACTGCAAATCATCCCTAAATTTGAACTATTTGCATGAGAATTTGATTAATTTTGGAGGAATTCTAAAATAACACAAAATAAGTAGAAATGTTTAGTTGCAAAATATGATGCTGGATAATCACCAACACTAGTTTACATGTATGTGTCTACCAAATGTTATGCCAATCCATAAAGGCCTATACGGTCTAAAGGCAGATATCAAAGGCCCAAAAGTAGCAATGGTGAGAGAGTGAATGAGTTAATATTCTTTATAGAAAATAGCTGGGCTGCTCCCTTTGAAATCCATTTCACTGGGATTCCACAATAAATCTCTTTTTCCATTTGCAGGACCACGAGCGTGCCACATTTGATGACATCCTCGGTGAGTAAGACGCGTTTTGTATTTATTTTTTTACGTTAATTCTCAAGTGAAAATGACTCTTCCAGGGAAAAATTGGAAAAGATGAGGGTGGAATACGTTTGAGCTTGCTACAGTGCAGAGATGACTCATTGTTTTTCTACTCACGAGTCTATGTGTATGTGTGTGTGTGGTCTGACAACCAGTTTATATGTCTCACCAATTTGGCTGAGTAGGAAAAGTGACATCTCTCTCTCTGTCTCTCTCCAGATGAGATAGAGAAAAAGCTTACTGCCTACAGGAAAGGCTGTAAAATCTGGAACATGCTTATTTTCTGTCAGGTGAGTGAAGGAAAAGATACAAGCAATATAAAATCTCCTTTTTAATGTGGCCACAGAGTCACGGAGTGGTGTAGTACGTGTGTTGTTTCCAATATCTATCTGACATCTATGTCATCTATGTAAGATATTTCTACACAGTGATTTGATTGTTTGTGTTACCTGTTTATTAAAATGGATGTTAATATTGTGGTTGTAAAGTTAAGCCAATGCCAAAGAGCCTTAAATTTACGTTCTATCCAATGACTATCAAGTGACAACTCAAAGGGTTGTATGTCAGATTCTGTTGAGGTCTATGGGAAAATGTCTCTCCTTTTGCCTTGATTTATTAGCTCAGTAAATGGGTTTATGTTTTCAGTCACTACTTTAAATTTTCCTTCAATAAAATGTGATTTTTTTAAATGGTGGTCCCACTTAGAGGAAAATAGACTAATATCCAATAGGGCGTGGCTACCATGTGACTGACAGCTCCACCTTCTCCTCCAAATATGGTTTCTTCTGAGGTTTATTTAAAAAAAAAAGAGGAAGAAAAGATAAAGATGGCCAGATTACAGTTATTCATTGTTTTGCAATATACATCAGATGAGCTAACAGTTAGCTGCTCTTGGATTGAGCTAACTGTCTCCTGTTATCAGCCTGTTAACAACAAAGCAATCAACAGACAGAATCCCCATCTGGAAGCTGAAGGTCAATTAGAGAGAATCAGATGAAACTTCAGCTAGAACAGGCAAAACAGGAAGTGGCATGTTTTACAATGATAATGCCACCATGTCTGAGACCTGTCCATCACTTCTCCTGCAGGTGGTGAGGCTTTATTTCACCGTGATGAATAAATAGCTGAGGGGCTAAAACAATTGCAGTCCGCCGGATAATTTGCTGCTTAGCTTCTCTAATCTCATGTTTTCTGTTCTGCCACTGATGTGTGCAATTATATGTCAAGATGTAAGTAAGTAAGTAAATAAAAAAATAATAATTATTAATAATTAATTATTAATTATTATAAAATAAACAGGAGTTTTTTGAATTAGTAGCCGCGTTGATTTTGGTGTATAATAACTCAAGTTAGCACATTAAGTGGTGCTTGAAGAATAAAGTGAAATGAACTAGGACTGTAATATCTGAAAAACAGAAAACAGAAAAACAGATTCAGTGAGCCTATTGTGAGAATGTAAATTCTCATCACAGACACAGGACAGTTTACACAGATGCACATCTAACTTACTTTATGAATATGAAAGGAGTTTTGTAAATCTGAATTAATCTTGCAGACTGAATGGATGCTTTTTTCAGCACCTCCATATTCAGCTGCAGCCCTGTTGAATAATGTAACACATCTCCTGCTTTGATGAAATATATTAAGCACAATCAATTTAAAATATCACATTTAAACTTTTGATTTTCATGCACCTTGAATTTAAATGTGTTAAATAAACTGCCTCACGATTGGGAAATTGAAATGTTGTGCTGAAGCTTGTTCTTCTCTTCTTCTCCTCAGGTATTTTGGTTTGTGTGTTGTCTGATGGATTTTTTCATATAAAATACCTTTTCAACCGTGAAGCATCTTTTATACTGACCTGAATCAATTAAAACTCTAACACCTCTCCACAGGGAGGCCCAGGACATCTGTACTTGCTGAAGAATAAAGTGGCCACATTTGCCAAGGTGGAGAAGGAGGAAGACATGATTCAGTAAGATTCACTTCATTGTTGTGGGTGTAACCAAGAATTTGGGAGCTACATGTTGATGGAAAAAAAAAATGTGGCATTTGATTTTTTCCAACGGTAATTTCAGCAAATTATTCAGTCCAAAATTTTTCTTCTAAAACAAATAAGGTTCTCTATTTTAAACCTTATAATGATGGTTAAGCATTAGTCATATGTTTAGTAACCAATCTGTCAACTGGGCTCAGTTACAACACAATTTTTTTTAAAAGCACAAAAACTATTCAATGAATCACATTTGAATAATTGTTGCTGGTGTAAAAGCGTATTGAGTGTGCCTCCCCGCTCTGGCCAGGTTCTGGCGACGGCTCAGCAGACTGATGAGTAAACTGAACCCAGAGCCCAACCTCATCCACATCATGGGCTGCTATGTGCTGGGAAGCGCTAATGGAGAAAAGGTAAAAGCTGCAGTCTTTGTCTGGCCTGACTTCAGCACTGATCCTACTGTCAGGCAGCTTCACAGCTCAGGCAGGGTGGGGAAACAAACAGGACATACACACAGCACTTTGGAAGAACAGGATAATGGACTGCTTGACACTCACTTAATTAAGCTTGACATCCACTCACTGTTACTGCAAATACTCACTCACACACACATAAACCTCCAGTGCTGCTGCCATGACCTCTCCAACTGAGGATTGCTACATGCAGACACACTAACATAGAACATGCATTTGAACATGCAAATGCAATAAAACATTCATATTTTCCCATGCAGGCCATTTAGAACTACTGTACTGCTCTTCACTCAGCAGTACAAACCCATGTAGAGCCCCTCCGTGTCTTTTGTCAGTAGGTCCAGGAGATCGTGTGTGTATTTCCTGCCCTCAATGGTGAGAAACGCAGTGGTTAAATTCAGTGTGAGAGTTTGGTAGTCAGGGTAGAAATGGCCAAATTGACTTGATAAAGCTTTAATGTTACTATATGTAGTGTATGAGCTGAGAGAGAATTAACTTAGCTTTGAATTATTTCAGTAATTCCCCAAACAAACTGACTCTCAGAAGATGAGCAGCCACTCTAATTAAATTTGCACTTTATAATGTGTGTCTAAAGGGCCACTCGACTGAAATTATAATCACAATCAAGTCTAGTTGCTAGTTAACCCATAATTATTAGTGGGAGACAGCTTTAATATAGTTAATTTTATCGATGTCAACATCGATGTTAGACGTCCCTGCAGTGAGTTAAAACATTAACAAAGCACACCAATCATCAGTTATGTGTATATGTTCACAAAAGAATAAAATCTGTGATTGTGGAGATGGAAACATTATCAGTTACACCGAATTATACGACCTGAAAGGCTTTGACCTTTGACCACTTACCTTCTTCTCCAAAGCGATTCAGTGCCGCAGCGCCAAGTGTCAGAGGAGGATATGAACTGGGACGCTTTAGCGGTTTTCCCCTGCTGCTGCCTGCGTGTGCTCCCGCGAGCTCAGCTGGAAAGACACTATTAATAGACTGAGTGACTGATCTACCTTCAGATGATGCTCTCCTCTCCGCCCCGCATCAGCAGTTTTACCCCCCAACACTTCAGTGACTCAATAAAATACAAAATTTACTCTTTTACTCTTATTAAAATTTAATCATTTTAATATAACACTAATAATTGCATTACTGATTGCAATTTCCCAGAAGCTTCTCTACAATTGACTTGTAAGTGATTGAAAAAATTGAAACCAAATCCATTATCCATACAGTTTATACAGGAAATTGAGGGGAGAGGGTGGGATTCATTCTTGACAGGGTGACAGTTTTCACTGAGCCAAACAAAAAAAAAAAAAAATATGGTATATCCATTCCTCTGGGCAATTTAGAGTCACCAAGTAACCTGAGAATGTAGTGGATCTAGATAGTGACTTTGCTGTGGCTGTCATTTCTCCTGCTAATGGTCCTCCTGCTGAGTCCTCTGATCTCCCCCCACCTTCCTCTCCTTTCACCCAATCTTAACCTACCACACCATATCCAGGATCCTGGTGCATGGAGGGAGAGAGGAAGCAGCAGAGGGAAGAGAGGAAGCAGTGAGCTTCCTCGACAGGGGTTGAAGTAGCATAATTAGACATCGCATAGCTCAGGGGGGCCTGGCCCTCCGCGGTTGGGTGGGGCCTGGGGGCCCTACAGCAGGGGGTTTGGTTGGGTACCTGGGCTCCATGGCCTTGTGGTTGGGCTCTGTGTGGTGCTGGGTCCATGGCGGCTCCCTGGTGGTCTCTGTTGGTCCGACGCTCACTGCTTCCTCCCTTCCCTCTGCTGCTTCCTCTCTCCCTGTGCTTGGAAGGTCTGTGTGAGTCAGGGGTGCCGGTCCAGGACCGTGGCCCCCTACCCCTGCAAACTTTCTCCCTTCGGGAGATTCACCGGTGTCTGCCTGTGGGGGCTTCGCTTGGGCTCTTGGATAGGTCTTTTCAGCTGGTGGGGTGCGTCCCGGTACGGTGGGTTGGGGGTGGGGTTCGGGGTGTGAGATGTCGGTGGTGGATGTGGATGTCTGGGTGGTGGATGGGAGGTGTTGGGTGGCCATCCTGCCCCCGGTGGTGCTTGCTGTTGCCCGCCTTGAACACAGGGCTGCGGCGTGCCACATGGCTGTGGTGGCTCTCTGGGCTTGGCACATCACGCACTCCTGCACACAGGGTGGCGGGCATGGGGAGCCGGGGGCCCCTGACCTGACTCTGGACCCTGGTGATGGTCTCACTCATATCTAGAGATTGCCCACATGCATATATGGTGTCACTTGCCAGCTCGTGTTGGGTCACATCATAAAGAATTGATTAATCCTGCCTAAAATGGGCTGAGCTGCTCTTTCATTCCATCACTATGCATCCTATCTTTGACTCAGCTCCTCTTTTGGGACACCTTCACCTATCTGGACTTCCATCTCTGCAGAGATCCACACAGTGTGTGCACAGGATCCTTCACTAGTTCTTACCAGCACCACCTGCTTCCTTTCTCCTGACCATCCTTCCACATCTTCTCTGTCCTTTATCCCCCCCTTTATTCACTGAGGTGTAGCACTGCCCTTCCTTCCACACAAAGGTCATTTCACTCAATAAAGATCCACAAACTTGCTTCCAGGGTCACACACACACTGAAATAATAAAATATTTAAATGCAAGACTATAAGCGCATCAATCCCATATAATGTTGACACCCTGTGGTGTTGTGTTAAACCATGAGGACAAATGCAGACCAAAAAAAAAAAAAAAGACCAATATGTATTTATTTATTTACTTATTTATTTATTTATTTCTTCAGAAAATGTGCATGTTCATGAACATGCATCACCTTAATACATGCACTGGTCTGCAGAAGCAGTGAGCAGCAGTGATGAAATTAATTAATTGATGAATTAGTTCTGCAAAACCGTGTATTTCCATCAGTAAAAGAAAAGCTAAAGGCAATGCATATACAGACAATAATCCTTTCCTCTCTCTAGTTGCTGATGCACAGCATAGTGTTCTGTAGATGAAACCTGCAAATGCTGCAAGGCTCCATGTGTGATGGCACACCAGCTGGCACTGGACCCGACCCCAGGGAGTGGAAAGCAGGACAGGGAGGAGGAGAAGGAGGAGGAGGCGGCAGTCAAAGTGTTTGCCAGAAGCAGTGGTATCATGAAGTGTTACAGGCGTCCAGATGCACATAGAAACCTCTTTTATAGACACCCCCAATCGGTGACCAGAGGAAACGATTCATCTGCTAATCCTTTGTTTCTCCAAAAGGAACATCAAAGACAAGTGCACGGGCACACCGTAAGGCTGCTGACCTGGAAGCACAGACATGCTGTGGTCCATTTCAGGGGCTGCCATCTAGCCCATCCTCATTTCAGCACTGAGCACGTCATCTTAGTTTGAAAAGTCATTTCAGAGCCAAGAGAGGCTCCATCCATGTCCCAAACACTGCATGAGGCAGCTTGGCCTTTGCGGCGGGGAGCTGGTGACGGTGCTGTGATTAATCCTTTTTTCTCTTAAAGCCTGTGCCCAGTGAACTGGGACAAAGCAAGCTGAGCTCTTGGATATTAACAGTGACATGTGGGTAGGGCAAGTTGGCTTTTATAGAATACACTTCACTCCCTGATGAAATAACAGGCATCGAACCTAAATCTGTTGCAGCCATAATGCTTTTTATCATTTCTGCACCAGCTAAGTTAAACGGTGACCAACCAGACGCTCCTTTGCTTCATCATTACACGTCAGATTACAAGTCATCTGGCGGTCCATGCATTAGCAAAATGGTTGAACTATGTGTATTTCTGAATTCCATAGTCTTGTCCCACCTCCACCCTGATTTCATTGGTCAGAAAAAACATTAACCTCGTTCATCACCTCGATTTTCTCAGTCACTCAGCGTTTTCATATTGTATGAGCCATGGCACTGTTTTGGGAGGATGTCATCAAAAGTAGAAGGGTATAAAAAAAACAAAGACAAAACATCATCCCCACCTCTTGTATTCCGTCATCACATATTAGTCTGTAACTGAAGTTTATTTTGAAATACTTTGATGGTATTTTTGGCTATGGATTCTATAATGGGTTCCCTTTTATGATCTGACTGTTTCTAACTATCATTTTTGTTGCAGTCCATTGAGCTATATTGGACTCTGATTCACTACAATGACTTTGCAATAACCCATTCATCCCTGAACTGATGCGGCAGTCTGTGAGTGAGAGATCAACATTATTGCTCTTCTCCTTGACTTGCTTCTCCTTCATGATAGTTATAAATTTGTTTTGTACTTGTGTGCAATATGAATAGAATTCTAAACTGGGATTCTGTCCCCTTCTGCTCTCATGGAAGTATGACACACACATAAGTGTGAACTCCGGTTCACAAGTCTTTGCCTATGTCACAGCCATGATAAAGAGCCTGGGCTGTATTAACTCAGTTTTAAGTAATTTAAGGCTACGTTTCCACGGTAACTCTGTGGTAGTTTGACAGTGGAATGGCACGGGTAGTCTTTCAGTGCATAACCTTGACAAACAGACGGTCCTGGGGAAGACAAATAACTGGTTGACAAGACATTTCAATCTAGACTAAAGTGTTCTACGAAATTTATAACATGGCTGACAAGATTTTATTTTATTTTTTTACATAATCAATCTAAATTATATATATATATATATATATTTATATTTATACTGGGGCTGTCAAGTTATGAAACATTGTTATAGCAATTCATTAATAATTTCATACAGTTAGTTGGGATTAAATGCAACTTTATTTTTTTTTTTTTCATTTGTTCACATTTTAATGTAAATAAGTAATAAGTAATTACTAAAAGTGGGGACACATTATGTCAGGGAGTTTTATTCACTCGCATATTAGGTTGTACAATATTAAACCTACAATCCACAAAAATACACAAAATGTTGCTATCCATTTAGCAGTTGCTACCGTTAAATTGAGGGAGGTTGATGAATCCATTGTTTATTGTTGAGAATGGTGAGTGTGGTCTGTCATATATTGCCAGAGCTTTCGCTGCAAGATGTGCGCTTGGCTGACAATAGCTATACACAGCCTTAGTTTTGTCAAATGAGCCATCTGGCAAAGTTTGGAAACGAACCTTCCCATTCAACAGGCCTTTTCACTCACCAACTGTGCAGGTCTAAATATAAGTTTAAAAAGCACTTGAAGGTTAAATGACACCATATACAGCCACACTGCAACACAAACTACGGCTGATGCCGTAAAAATAAAACCTGCCGCACTATTTTTAAATCACTTTTAACTGATATTGAATTAATGCATTATCATGGTAACACTGAAAGCCCTAATTTATGCACACACACACACATATACATATAGAGGCACAAAATTTTAAATTAAAACATCTCAATACCATGTGAGATGTAAATTATCGTCTTGTCAATCTGTGCTTTGGCGCTGTCAGAAATTTCCAAATAGGCTTCAGAATTAATATCTATTGGCACAGATGAGAGAACTGAGCAGACCGTGGACTCGTCTGACCATCTGGGGTCAAGCATATTATAAATCTGAGTGTTTGACCAATGTTTTTGTGTCTGAATAAGCAATTAAGCCAGAAGATGAATTGCATTGCATATTTAAGAACCAAAAACTATCTCTAATTTTCTTTTTTAAATTTTTTGTAATCATGGTTAATTACAAATTATCAGACTGTACTAAAAGGCCATCTTCAGCGTGAGTTGGCATTGGCTTCAGCACCCCCCGCGACCCGGAAATGGATAAGTGGTTGAAGATGAATGAATGAATCAAAATTCCATGTGTGATATAAGGTGTGGTTGAAGCATAGTCCTACTCCTGAATCTTCACTCGGAACTTCAAATAGTCAAAAAAAGAAACAGGGTTCTACCTTTAGACTATGTGGAACCTTTAAATATACCAGTCTTTTCACTTCCTTCTTGTATCCTCAATTTAGAATAAGCTTTTAGTCAGCTTTTACACAAAGATGTCTTTTCCCTGTACTAAATCTTTGCATGTGACCCTGCTTAATTCCACTATAGAGCCGCTCTGGAAGATGTGTCTGTAAGGACATTAAACATTATGTTTTTCTCTGAAACTAAGCTATTGCAATCTAAGTGGCACATTGACCTTTTCACATCCGCTCAGCTACAGTGCTACACAAACTGAAGTGCTGCAGGGCTTCCTCCTGCTCTCTCCATCCAGTTGTATGTCTCTGTTATTGTTTCAAAATGCCCAATGCCATTTGAAATCCAACGTTGTTTCACTCTGGCTCTTACCCTTTTGCGCCCCCCCCCCCAACATTTTCCTGCAGCTTATTCAGACTCTGAAGAGGCTGATGAGACCATCAACAGTGGAATTCAAGTCCCCACTGGAACTGTCTGCACAGGGTGAGAGCACCCCACACACAATGCATATAGTTACAAATTAACATATGCACTATTGTTGGCTTTTTTTGTCATCTTCATACAGATGGCACACTTGTATTTATTCTGTCATTAAAGAGCTGCATGAACAATATGCACACCGAGACACAAACAGAGGCACACATAAAAATATGTGCGGCACAGAGTGATGTGTCGCATATTAATGGACACTGCCCCCCCTTTGCGCCCCCAATTCTCATATATTAATTTTGATAGCCATGTATTTCATGTGCGTATTTTTCATAGTCTATTATTGTGTGCATTGATAAGCCATTCTTTTGGAAATGTGATATTCTTGTATGTAAAATGTATGGTTACAGTGAGTAAAGCTCACGCAGACACTCTGGGCTATGGGAGGTGGGCACGTGTACAATTCAGTGGATTGACTGCTGCAGCAGCAGCACGGCTGTGCTTGTTTCTGTGTGTTTTGCAACTTTCAGCGAAGGAGGCATTTTAAAAATTCATGCCCACCTGGAAGTCGCTTTTTTTTTTTTTTTTTTCCATCCAAGTGTGCAACAAATGCGTACAGTACCTGTATTGATTTAGCACAATTGTCTTCACCAGTACACCCACTGAATGTTAATAGTGGACATTAATCAATGCCAGTCAGCTGCTCAGCAAAACAGAAAGCACATTGGGAAGTGCGAGCAAATACAGGTGTGAAGTCTGCCGAGCTCTCAGCACATCGCTCATCAGTCATCTTGTTGGGATCACTAATTATTTTCCTATTAAAAGGTCATTTTTCTCTGTATTGGCTTCCTTAGTATTGACCCAGCACACTTTACTTCATCTCTGCCTTTCTTTCCCTCTTTCCAGATACAAACAGTATGGCTGTTAGAAAACATCCAGCATTTGTATTTTATTCACATAGCTGGACTGAGGGTTGAAATATATGAGCAGAAAAACAAAGAATAAATATATTTACTCGTACCAGGCAGGGTTCAGCTCTTACTCCTTAGTATATGATGAGATCCACAGGCTGAGATGTTTAGACAGGATCTTTCTAACCTCAGTTTTTTTTTTTTTTTCCTCTTGCATTTTGCTCTGCAGGCCACTTTTTGCAGATTGATTACTTGGATAAAGTGCACATACATTGCCTTTAGCAGACTGAACAATTTATTTTCTAGGGTTGGAAGAAGGTACTGGATTACAATTCATTAGCTTGAAGCATCTTGTGCCCATAACACTCAATAAAAATGACATGTGAACAGTGATTTTACTATTTTTACAGCTTTAAATAAATTGTTTCTTCAGGGGACCCATATTTTAAAGATGTCATATTGTATAAAGTGAGATTTCTGCCTTTTTTTTCACAAAGCAGGTTGATAGTGATATTCCTTTTCTGCTCTATTCAGAAAATAAACTTAACTAAAAGAAAGCATCAGCACTTCATTGACTTTGTGATGTCACAACAAATCAGTCACCAATCTTGGCTATGTCCAAAGCCCCGCCCACTTGACTGGGCTTGGGACAGCACACACAGACCTACAGTTAGAAGCCTAAGAGAAGGGATGTAAAACTGCATTAAGATGGTTTTTGATACTTAAAATGGCAAACCTTCTTATTGATATCAAAACTTGTGAAAACCTATAGAATATGTGACCCCAAATATTTACATGTCTTCATTTATATGCATCTATGAAACAGTTTGCCGTCTATTGTGTCTTGATTTCTTAGAAATTCTGAGAATTTCCTACTATACATCCACATCCAGTGGATCTTTGACGCTTCGTTTACAATTACGGAAACATCTTTCCACAGGAAACTCCGCTGCCAGCTGTTGTTATTGATGCACCTGCAATATTCAGCTCAGTAACTTCTAAACTGGATCAATTTCTTCTACTGATTACTTTGTTTTGTTTTTTTGCTGCAGGCAAAGAGATGATCGAGATGTACTTTGACTTCCGTCTGTTCCGCCTGTGGAAAAGTCGTCAGCATTCTAAGCTTCTGGACTATGATGACCTCTTGTGATTTCACCCACCTTCTGTCAGCCCATCAACTGGTTAGCTTATTCCGAGCCTGCTGTTGTAAGGTGAAGGGGTGTTTGGTTGAAAGGTGCCTTAGTGGCTCCTAGACCCGCTCTGTGGCAGAACTGGGGCAGAAGCACAGCTGGGTCTGTTTGTCCTTTCTGAAGCGACACAGCGGCCCCGTAGTTTCAGCCAGTGGTGTACTTTTTCTCCCTTATCCATTTTCACTTTCTGCCTATCTCACTGAGAAAAAAGAAGGAGATGGACAGGAAAAAGGAGGAGAAGCAAAGAACTCATCATCCTATCCTAAATGTGTCAAAAACACTAACTAGAGTTAGATTCCTGAGTTCAGACAGGATAGTCGATAAAAGAGTGACAGCAGAGAACAGAACGAGTTTCGACGGTGAAAGATCTCGTTCACTTATTTGTTTTTTGCCTTCCTTTGCCTCGTCTGTTCTCACAAGATGAAGGCTTCTGGGATAGAAGTATTTTTTTGTCAGGCGTGGAAGTTATTTGCAATGGAAATTAGAGCCTATATGTAAACAAACAAAGTGCTGACTGGAGCATTCGAGAATCCCAGCATCTCCCGTGCTACCGTGTGAAGATCTAGACATGTAATTAGTCAGTTAAAAAAAATTTAAGTCTCAACTTAACAGTTTTGTTTTTTTTTGTTTTTTTTACTTTGAATAACTGGATTAGCATTTTGTACAGACTGTTGTATTAACTCAGGTTAAATCCCTTGTTTGGTACTAAAAATTGTACTTGCTGTTCACAATATACTGTAGATCAGATTCCAAGGCCTACACACTCCACACAGAGCCATCGTCACTGGAACACTGTCACCGTCAGAGACGTCACATCTCAGTTTGCGCGTGAACAGTGGAGGTTTTCGACATCTACGTAGTCTTTCAGGTCAACTGTAGCTGAACAACTAGATGTATTTCTGCATGTTTCTTAACTTTACAGCGGAAGAGTTCACCCTGCAGAGTCGACACTTGCAATTTTTCTCAAGCTGTTGGTTCATGGGTGCTGATCCTTTTCGGCATCTTTAGCATATGGTATATTTTGTGCGTCCATAGCTTTGTCACTTTGTTAGGAGGTTGCTGATAGAGTGTACTGTATGGCACCATTGAAGGTGTCTTTATGAGAAATAGACACAAAATATAATGATACTGTACTGTATAATTTATTTAATTCTATTCTCAACTTACATTATTTTGAGGAAATTAGATTTTCTTGTTAAAGCTTAGCTTTAATCCTTCGCGTGGGAAGTGGCGTGGCAGAAGTGATACTATACTACTTTATTTCTCTTCCACCTCCCCATCAAATTGTTGTTTTCGTGTTCAACAGTGCTTTAGTAAATTTTAGAGAATATCACGATATGACTCTCTGTGTCTGAAAACATATAATAATTTCTGACACTAACATCCGTGTTCCAGTTCTCTGGAAAGCTAGTGTCTGCTTGTAGCAAGGGCTTATCCTATTGCACTGTATAGCTACTCACTAATAATAAATAGTAAACTGCGGATAACAGTTTTTGTGGGGTTGTTTTAAAATTTTTTGGAACAGTATAACTGTTGGCATCGGTACTGTGTACTTCTTGTCAGGATGAGGGGCATGTACTTTGCTCCATCTGAAGCTTGCGCTGAGGTGGTCATGTCCTCAGTTTTATTCTCCCTCTCAAACTAAGGTTCATTATCTGAAAAAACTTGCTGTCGGTGTGTGTTCATGAACCTCCCTCTGCAGACCCATTGTGTTCGCACAGACAGGAATCATAAATATTATAATATGGATTTAGCTTGAAGTGTGGATGCACTTTCAGTAAAATCATGTGTTGTTTATCCAAGTATGTTTCCCAGCTTGGTGTGAAAGTGTGCGTTGTGACCTGTGTGAATGTGTGTTTGGACATTCATCAAGCTACGGTTGCTTCCTGGTCCATGGAAATAATTTATGCCGTCCATTGCATTGCAATGTTTTCACTAACTCTTAATGGGCTCTATAAGGAGATCTTCCAACACGAAGGGGACATTGAGGCACTTGAAACACAGCCTTATGCCCAGCAAGGATGTAAACCTTAATATAGATATTTGTGTAGTTAGACATATATTAGCTGTATAGGAACACTGTTTTGTATCAACAGATTGGAGCCTTCTTTGTGGAGGAAGATAATGAAACACACTATTCTCGACTTTGCTCAACTCTGCCCTTTTATCTGATCCCTGTTATGAAGTGGGCTGATAGTTTTTCTGAACTTGAAGTATTCATGTGCCACTGTAAATGATGATTACCTCGCCTGTGTCTGTTTAACTGTCTATAGGATTATGCAAAGAGGACTGAAATGATTTGCACAGAACTCGTTTGGGTGCGGGGTTGGGGCAGGGTCCATGGGAATTTTTGGTGTACATTCTGATCATTTTCTGTGAAATCCAACTTTTTTGTTATATTTATAATCTCAAAGTGTTATTTAAGTTGTTTGCCATCCTCTCTGTCTGAGTGCCCTTCTAGTTAATGTCTGTGCCAGTGTCACATAAAAAAGGATTGCGCCTGGGACACTCTGCCTGCATTGAATGGGCGAAGCATAGCTTGGGTTTTATTTTGGCGCCCTTGTTACCTTATTTTTCACTCATGACACACGCAGCTCCCATCAAAAATAGACGATAAAACATATAGGAAATTCATTGCTACAGCAGCAACCACAGGTATAGAAAAAATACAAGAAAAGTTTGATGTCTGACATCAAACCAGGAGCATAAAATTGTTCCCTTAACCACAGTTTCAATGTTGACTTGAGCAATAGTCATGGCAGAAACTTAAGTATACTAATGCCTAACCCCATACCTAACAAAGGCTGTTCTTTACATTCTAACAATACTTTGAAAGATGATGGACAATTCGCTTTTGGTGTAAGTTACATTAATAAGTTTTCATTGTACAAATTATGGACATCATTAAAGACAGACTCGTGCAAAAGTGTGAAATGAGATGTCTGGCAGGAGTGAAGCTGCAGCCATGATGCAGCTGATGGAAGGAGCCACACATGTGCAAGGCAGCATGGCCCCGACGTTACACATAATTTACATACTGCGCTCAACACACTGGTGCATCACAATGTAATAAGTATCACTTGATCACTTTCTAATTAATTGCTATAATTTATCTAAATTAATTTAAAAAGTTAAGACCATAGCTGTTGGTTATGTCGACAGCAGTCTTCTGCTGGAAACATGGGTAACAATATTAACAACACCCAAAGGAAGGGGCAGTTTTATTGAAAAGAAGCTTTGTGCCATTAATCCATCTGACAAACTGTTAATTCTCACACAGTTGTTGCATCCCCTAATTATAATAAATTAAAAGTACAGAGAAGCATTTTATTTGTTGCAGACTTTCACTGGGAACAGGGCTTCGTTTGTTTATCATGTTTCAGAAAGAAACTGTCCTTGCTGCAATTTTATTTTTGGATTGGGTGTTAGTATAATGTTTCCTCATTTTATCTGCTGTCTCGATAAATATAACATATTACACATTTTCACAGCATTGGTTCCCTTCAGTGCAAGTATGGAGTTGCGTCATACTCATGATTTCAGCTTCACACTTTCCTCCTATTTTGGCTTATTGTTCAGCTTTTCTGATACAAACATTTCACAA
The DNA here is from genome assembly GCF_900963305.1 of Echeneis naucrates. NCBI lineage: Eukaryota > Metazoa > Chordata > Actinopteri > Carangiformes > Echeneidae > Echeneis > Echeneis naucrates. Next base: position 3,325,102 of record NC_042519.1, on the reverse strand, counting down.
ACTGCGCAGGAATGTTTTTATGATGATGGAAATTAGCACTGGCAGTGCACATCATACTGAAGTTATCAGATATTTCCCTAAAAACTTTCTTTTCATGTTGTGAGATTTCTGACGGTCAGTTAGCAGTGCTATTCTTGGTACTGGTCTGGCACATTCTCAGTCTTTATACAGACCACTAATTTCATTAGAAACTCATAGAACAATTTAAGCTTCCTTAAACATTATATCCTGATTGCTGAACTCTGTAGACTTTGTTTTTGTCTTATGTGCTTGGTTATCTCTTTGCTCAAGTAGGTCCTGAACTTTAGAGTTAGAGTACAATCATGACTTTTCTTTGTGAGAAAATATCTGTTTAAAAAATACTTGTTCTCCAAACCTCTGCAGCAATATACTGTGTAAATGTGCATTTCTCTATGGTAATTTACATTTCTTTAAAGGGTAGAGAACAATGTTCAAGGTTTTGTATTAGTTTAATACTTTGAATAATAATGATTCACAGTACTAATAAATATGTAGAACTCAAAAAACATAGTCAGCTCACTGCTTGGCTCCTGGGGTCTCATTTAACACTAATCCTGTTTATAGAAGACCCTGCTTTCTCCTCAGTTATTTTATTTAGTTTAGTCCAGTTTAATCACTGCCTGCTCAGCCGTTGCTATTGCATCTCAAGTCAAAATATTTAATCTTTTGAAAGCATTTGAGATTTTCAAATTGACAAGCTCATAAAATCCGTTGTCAGTCATCAAGCTCAAGAGCTGCTAAGGCTGCAGGATGACACAAAGCAGCAGTAGTAACATTAAGGAAGACCTCAAACTGTTTGATAGAAGCTCATAAGCATTAGTTAGCAGTGAGTCTGTTTGCTTTTGAAGTGGTGGGGTTGTGTGTTAAGGTTTCTCTTCCTGGACCCAATAGCAGACACAGAGGCCACAACAAAGTCTGAAGTGGTGTTAATGAAACAAAAAGGTAATATCGCTGCAGGGGAGTCAGGCAGACAGACACCATTTGAGTGAATGACACGGCAGTCTATATTTATCCTGATGGTGATGGAGGGGATGAGGATGGACTCAATGACGGAGGTGTGACAGTTTGGCAGATTTAACTTTTTCAACAGCTGCCAAAAGTATGTACTAGCCTAACTAGAGAGAGGGCTGTGCATCTCCCACTTTTGGGCTCCCTGAAGCCCAAGATAATCTTCAACACCTTTGGAGCTCCAAGTTGCTCTGCCTGTCCCAGGTCACCAAATAGTCCCTCTCCTACCTGGAATGAGGAGCTGATGACTGCAGGCTATCTGTTGGCGTAAGATGAGAAGAACAGAGGAGAGAGCACATGGCCTTGGGAGCATCCAGTCCTGATGTCTCAGTCAGAAATATGTTTCCTGTGTTTCACATGCTGTCACCTGGCTGACAGGAAGGAGCAATAATCAACCTGCCAAAGAGTCAAGATAGTGGAATGGAAGGCAGAGCTGCAGCCACAGGATCCTGCCATGCGTTCCTGAGGAGACCAAGTGCTAGAAGATGCCATTGCTGTGTGGAGTCAGCATCATCCACAGATCTTTTGGATCTCTAGGCAATCTGTGGGGGATCCAGGAGGAAGTCATTTATGGTGTTGAGATAGTTCAGTACAAGGCCCTGAAATGACTCCATTGCTAAAGATGCCTCGTCTTTCATGAAATCATGCAATCCTTGTCTTTTGGAGAGAGTGATGTGAAGGGTGGGAAGCAGGTCGGCAGAAATGTCCACCAGAAGCAGTGCCTTGGGGTAGATGGAGAGACTGCCGGGTCTTCCACTTTGTAGGTTTGACTTGTTGGAGGGCTGTTAGTGTCCCTGTACTGTGTGGAGATGAGGGGATCCTCTGAGACAGACAGTTGTTGAAACACCTTGCCCGCTCCCAATATGAATCTGGTTGATGAACGGACTCATAGGGGAAAGGTGTCAGGGTTATCCCAGTAGATTCAAAAATGACAACAGAACATTCAGAACATTGAGCCAAGTTGTTGTGGTTGTAGATTTAAGGTTGGATGCATCTAACCCTCTCCAGAGGCATCATCATTTTTAAAAAGCCATTAGATGAACCTGCTGTTCAGCTAACATCCACACATTTCTGCTGTTTTGATATGACTATTCATGGATTTCATTCTTAATGTGCTGCTTTGTAAACTTTAGTTGAACAGTAGGGCTTTAGAGGACATGCTGAGGACACACCTAAAACTTTAATCAATTATGGCTGATATTTTAGCCAAAAATATAATTATAATAATTGAAATTGTACTTTTGGCATCCAGCTCCAACATAGCATAAGTTGCAGAGCAGGTAGCACCCAATTTATTTGGTGGATGTAGCTGTTTGCTGCAGCTTGAAATGAGATTCATTTGTTGCTTATTTGTCATCTTGAAAATCAAAACTAGGACTCAAACAAACTTCCAATATAAGCTGAGAGCTACCGCAGAGCTGGATGGGCTTCACACAGCAGATAGTCATCCAATCAATTGTTAACGTAATACTGCGAATGCTGCTTTAAGATTAAAATTAGGTCTGCAGGGGCACTGGGAACTTCACAGCAAACTTCACATTATGTTTTTTTGCTAACACTGAAAAAATCAAGCAGTGAGTTGTACAAGGCCTTGGCAATCTTTTGTGGGTGCTGGCAACTTTGTGATAACAACTGACACAAGAGCCAAACTCGGCCTTATACAGTTAAACAAAGCAAGCGACACACCGTTGAATTTGCTATGCTTGCTCCATTTCATGATGACATATATTAATTAAAAAAAAAAAAACAAACAAAAAACTAATTGGTCTTTGAACACATCCCCTCTCCTGTTATTTTCCAAATGAAACTGTGTGTCCCTGTTGAGAGGTGGACCCCCCCCCTCCACCCCCGAGCGCTTTCCAGTTTCTGTGAAGAGTGCCAGGGCTCAGTTGGGAGTGTGGCTGAGTTTGATTAGGATGATGGATAGATGCTGCTTTCATTACCCTGACACCGACTGTCAGGCAGTGATTGTATTTTCAGGAGAGAGGAAAATAATATGTTTATGTGCCATCTGTTCCACTTTGCATTAACTTCTAACTCTGAGCATTACATTTTTTTATCACTAAGGACTGCAGGAGTAATGGAGCTTACACTAAGGTTTAACATTGAACAGGTTTGTCATCCATGTGTTTTGATTTATTATGAAAGGTATAATAGCAAGTAATGTGACTGTAACCTGTATATGGTGATTTTGATACTAGTAAACCTTATGAATATATCTTGCTAGCTTTGATGAGCTTTTGGGCTCCTCCTTAAAATAGACATTATAGATGAAACTTGACTCAAACGTGACAATTTATTGTGTCCAAACTACTGACAAAAAAATGTGATTGCATTGCACAATGTTGGTACCTGTTAGAAAATTAAATGTTTTTCAAGCGTTTTTTCCATTAAACCTGAGTAACACACTGCTGGTTGTCATTGTCTTGTTACTGACTGAGTAATTTTGCTAACATAGTACAAAATCACGCAGATAACCTGAAAACATATTGCCTCTGGCCATGACTGTCACCAGCATGAAGGAATAAACCTGCAGTAATGCTTACACCTCCATCGGAGTGTAGCACATGATAATGCAACCTGGTGACATTTTCCACATATAATGTTTGTCATGTTCATCATCTAGTTTATTGTGTTTGCAGGCTGAAGAAGTGCTGCGTAGCTCTAAAGATAGGTACAACTGAGGCTGATTAGAATATCTGTAGGTATTCAGCATGTTGATGATGAGTTGAAATGCTCTCTAACATTACAAGCATTTCACTTGAGGGGAACATAAATAGATGTAATAAATTTCATGGTAATCCATCCATCTAACGTTACTGTTACACTCAAAAGCCTCATGTCAGTCATAGCCACTGAGCTGCCATGTCACCATGGAAATCTGCTTAAAACCCTTTATGATAATCCATCAGACAGTTGTCAAGATCCATCCGTCCATTGCTTGTCTTCCTATCTGGGCACAGTTCCAAGGGGAGACATTCAGCTGGGATTGGTTTATCCCCAACATATAGAGACGTAAAGAGAAATACACACATTGAAGCCCACGTTAACACCAGGCCAGTTTAGAGTCACTAATTAACCTAACGTGCATGTCTTGGGACTTTAAGAGGAAGCTACAGTACCAACGAGGAACTCACACAGGCACATGGGAAAACATAGGTGAGGCTTTGCCATAAATCAAAAGCCTGAAAAATACCAAACTTAAAAGTGACCAGGGTGACACACACCAAACAAACTATGACCAGCCCACTAACAATTTGTCTCACTCAATGAAAACAGAAATGTCTCCCTCCTTCTGCCTCGACCCCATTCCACATGAGGTGCCCCTAACCATGAAATACATCTGAAACAGCATTTGTGAGCCATGAGAAGCAGAATGTGTGTAGAGGTGTGTTTTTCATAACAGTTGACATTAACAAATGCAATTAGAGATAATTTTTTCAGAACACTGTATAAATGTGTCCTGAATTGTGGCTCCTTGGTGATTAACAAATGTTTCTATTAACCTAACAGATGGAGCGAACATATGTGCAGAGATTCCAGATGAGCATTGTTAGCTCCAAAGAGGGACATTTAAGATTAATTGAGAATCATGTTGTAACTCCTGACCAGCTGTGTGACCAACTGGGTTCTACCTTTTAAGGTACAGACCAAACAATAGCACAAGACGAAGAAGCTGGTTATGAATTCAGCATGCAGGCAAACACATTTGCAGAGACATAAAGAAACTGTAGCCCTCAGATGTCAGCCCCCTCACAGGAACCAGCATGTGGTGAATAAAAAGGCTGGAGTGAATCAAACCACACCAGAATAGGAACTAGGAGAGTTGGGAGATAATACAGACTGAGAGGTGAGTGAGGGGTCATCTTATGTTTGAAGAAGAGGAGGGTCAGGAGGACCGGTGTACACACACTGAGAGAGGAAATTAACAACCAGGAAAGTGTTGTTGTGTATACAGCCCCAAAATCTGTCAGTTCTTAATATACTGCAGGGCCTGAGTGGGACTCATTTTCATCCCTGGAGTTTCACGCCTCAGATACGACCCACTTTAGTTCATGATATTAAAATAATATGATTACAATGGCCCACTCCAAGCCATGACATTGAGTATATATTTCTAAAATATCATCCTTTCTCTGGTGGACTTTGTGAAGGACCAGGCAAACAGGCAGACATGCCTCTCTTGCCAAAATGAAGAAAGGCATGACATTACTCAAAAATAGATGAAAAAAAACAAACAAAACAAAACTGTCCTGGGCCCTTAAAAGAGGTCAACTAAACAGAATTGTACTAAGACAAATCCCAACATAACCCAACAAAACTGAACAGAAACTGCCTCCACAGGAGGAGCCACAGCTGAGCCGCACCCCAAACTTATGGTAACATAAAGAGAGTAAATAAACAGAGCAGACACTTATCCTGACAAAGTAGCTAGAATGTGCACGCTACAGGCTAGAAACAATGCAGTATAGCTATAAAGCTGTGAATGTTGATGATGTATGAAATGAAACCCATCAGTCTTTAGTTTTATCTGTAAACTGACGTGTGTGCATTATGACCTGGGGTCAAAAGGGTGTGGGCTGCAGGCAGTGTTGTATGGGGAGTACTCACTGTGGGGGCTGCAGGGTGGTCATCACAGGTTTAGATATTTAATATCTTACATTTATTGTTAAAAAGCATAATGCGTCAAGAGTAACATTTGCCCAATAAAGCGGTTATATTGGAACTAATAACTAATTATGCTTGCTTGTTCCCACAATCTGGTAAGGTTTTCTGATCGAGTTAAGTCAGTTTCATTAATGTAGTGCTGAGCCATCAACATCAATTATCTCAGGGTATTTTTCATCGAGAGCAGGTCGACATTATAGCTAGTTTTAATTAAAGAACTTAGTCACATTAGCATTTTTAGCTGCCTCGGTTTGTAGAGCTTTCCTTTAATAACAATAATAATTCACATTTTTAATGCACCCTGTGCTCTGTAGTATCCACTTTGTAGTTTACTTCAGTATATCCTCCAATAAGCATCACTGAATAAGTGTCCCATTGGGCAAGTTAATGCTGCAAAATGTAACGTAGCCAGGCTTCACTGGGCCAGTAGGTTGTGACTGCAGGGATCCCAGGGACAACATCTATGTCCCAACAGGGACTTTTCCTGGTACTACTGATCAGCTAATTCAAGCCTGATATACCGTTTGTTATGAAACTGACAAATACTGATTACTGATACTGATTTATCTTATGTAGTCTTTGTTCCAATGACCTTCCCAAGAATGAATGCTAGCGAGTTTTAACTAATTTCTTATTTTCTTTGTTTTATTTCATCTTGTTTTCTTCATCACCTCCAATAATTTTTTTTCTGCTTCAATATTTTTAATGCTATTTGTTTGGTGACCTTTGGAATACGGATCAAGACTGATTGCCACACACAAACCACACATTTCTTTCCCATTTATTGCAGAGCAGAAGGACTGGAAAACCCACATTAATGACTAAACACTAAAGGACTGATAGCTATAGGAATAAACAACTATTTAACACTTAGATTAACAAAAATATATCACTTAATTCAGTTTTAATTAAATGCAGTGTGCCATTGCAACAGGCTCAAAGCCATTTTAAGGTCTATTCCTCTTCTGAGAAGTGCAGAGACTGAAGGTTTACACTGTTCATCTTCTCATGCACCTTCCCGCTTCTTGGACTGATCCACTTTGTCGTCTTTGTGCCAGAGAATGGGTTGATCCAGATGAAGCGTCTGAAGTCAGAAAATGAGAGAAAAAGACTGTCATGTTTTGAGTTTGTTTGAAGTTTCACTGTTTACATTTAGAGTTCTGTGTCTGGTTAGAGTTCACTCCATTTGTTTGTGTTCACATCCTGTTTTATTTTGAAAGCCTTGTTCTTGTCCTGTTTCCCTCGTGTTGATTGCCTTCCCTGCCCTAATGTGGTTCACCTGTGTCTTGGCTAGTCACTGTGTATTTAAGTCCTGTTTTCTGTTTAGTCCGTATCAGCTCCTTGTCTCCGTGTCTCTTGGTCACATGTTGATATCTCACTTTTGTCGTCATTTCGTCATTCCTGCCTGTTGTGTCTGTGCTTGTCTACCTGTCTTCCCTTCGTCTCAGTTATTTTGTAGTTTTTGGTTTTGTTCATTGTCCCTTTACCCAAGTTATTTTGTAGATTTTTTTGGTTTCTTTGCAATCAAAGTATTTATTGTCACACCTACCTGGTTCTCGTGGCTCCTGCATTTGGGTCCTCATTCCACCACCACCTGCAACATCACTGACAAAGTCACTTAATGAAATACGTTGTTTTCAAGAGACAGCAGAGTCCATCAAGTTGTGGAGACAAGCTTAGCTGTTTTCCACATATGCAAAATAAAAATTGGCTTTCATGGCAGATGTGCCATCCATGCACGCTGAAGCAGAAAGTTTGCAATGAAATACAATATAAATGCAGGGAGTTGAACAAAAATAACATATGGTAACGTTATTCATAATGGAAAATGTAACAAAATAACAATCCACTAGCACATACCTCTGAATGAATTCCAGTGTGCTTGACGCCTCTTCTTGGTACACTAGATTGAAGACAAAGTAGCACGACTCCAACTACAAGTTCTGGTGTGGACCCACAACCACTTGGCCCGCAATGCTCAGAATTATTTCACCAATTAATTACAGTGAGAACACCACCTAAACAAAAATAAACATATGGTTTACACCAAATGTTTTGTGACAACCCCGAGAAGGACGTTATTTTCCTGCCCTCTTGTATATGGGTTTTTAAATGTTTAAGGCAATCCTTCAGATTTATAAATGTAGCCTGGCAAAATTCAAACTTGTGTCAATTTCTTTACTCCTGTGAGACTTAAATTCCTTGTGATTTCTGTGTAGATGAGACTTGAAGGCTGCGAATTTTATGAATGAACGAGAACATTCAGGGACACCACAGGTAAAAGGGCAGTTTGGAGCATTCCTGTTAAGTTTCATATGCTGTAGTAAGTAACTCTTGCTGTAGTGTTACTGTCATGGGCACAATGTTTGCACTGGTACAACTCTTGGCTAGGAAGAACACAAAAGAGAAAACAGAAAAAAGTCTGTCTAAAAACAACAACACAAATACAATAGGCAGAGCTTTAAGCAACCACAACTTTAGCCAACCACATTGGGCTGTGCCGTCATTGGTGTCATAAGTATTTCGCCATCCACTTAGTGTAGCAGGAATAGCAAACTCAGCCTACATGAGTTCGCTGATCTACTAAATTAGCACGGAGGCTGTCTCAAACATACCTGCCAAGTATCCTGTATTTTACCATCCTTTCCCGGCCCCCTCCCGTATTTAACCTGCATTTATTAAATATGATAATATTACCCCAGGTCTGACCTCTGCTGCCCGCAACAGTAACCTACTGCATGTACTGTGGGTGGCAGTTGTCGCGAGGTTAGCGTGACGTTGTCAGAGACGACAACAAGGCGGGAGAAAAAAATAACGGCGGGGAAAAACAAAGATGGATAATGGACGGCACCGCCACGAAGAAGGCACTCCTGCAAAAAAGAAGAAAAAGAGAAAAAAAAAAGAAAACCTCTTGCAAATATCAAGATAAATGGGACAGTGAGTTGGGTTTTCTTAGGAGGAGCAGGCTGGGGGATTGTCACGCCTATTGTAAAATCTGTAATTGCGACATTGCGGAATTGCGGAAGAACGATGTTAGCCAACACGCACATACAGTGAAGCACAAGCGCGGGCTAGAGGCGCAGAAGCATGCCCAGGCAATGACGGCGTTTGTGACTCTGGGCCTGCTGGGAAAAAGAAAAGGATTCAGTCAACTGCTGAAACTCATGAAAGCGCTACTGTGCATTCCTCACTGTAATGCCGGCTCGGAGAGGGTTTTTAGTATGGTTATGAAAAGTGTTACGGAGAATCGGATGTCTTTAGATAACAAAACTGTTTGTTCTCTACTATCCTGCAAGATTAACCACTCTGGCCAAGCTCATAAATATACGCCCTCCGAAGAGGTATTAAAAAATGCTAAATCTGCTACAAACAACTACAACTTGTCCCTAAAAGAATAAAAAAAAAGCAATATGAAATGAAAACAGTATGAAATGAAAAAAGGTAAAGGAAAAGCAGCATGAAATGAAAAGTAATATGGAATGAAAATAAAATGAACAAAACAAGTCGTGCATTTTGTGTTTTCATTTAGGCCGTGATGTTCACAGCATGTCAACGTCAACAAAGGTAGGCTATCCTTAGCTCCACTACGTCCTGAACTTTAAACAGCTCCTTTGTTTCCTGTCTGCCATTATTGGACAAACTGATTAATCCAGGTGTGACTGACCTCAGTAGTCATAACAACAAAGGTCAGACACAGGACAGGAAACAAAGGAGCTGGCTGAAGTTCAGGACGTAATGGAGCTGCATAAAGCCAGTTGCAGTTTGTAGGTGGTTGACAAGTGGTGATTTTAGCTTTCCTAACCATCTGTCTTAAAATGTACGGGATACTGGAGGTTAGTTGGGGTGGTGGGACGGCTCACGGCGGGTGCCGGAAAATATCCCTTATTTTCAAATCCAAAACTTGACAGGTATGATCTCAACTACGTCAAAATTTAAACCCTCACAGAAAAGGAGAACATGGTCAGCAATCTAAATGGAACTGACCGATTTTTTACCATAAAATCGTGTGGTGATGATGACACTGCAGTAGTGCTCCGACCCCGGCAATGTGGGCAGTATCTGCGGCATATTTCCGATATTGGTGTCGGATTCGGTACTACTCTGTACCGGACCCCGTACCCAGCAGGCGTTAGCTTAGCTTAACCGGTTTTTCATTTGCAAAAACGGTGCAGTCTGAGTCCCACACCCTGTATATTCCGTATAAAACACGACTGAGAGAAATAAAATCATGTGAAATACAGTCATTCACACAAATAAAGAAACAAAATGCTAGTTTTGCAGCTTTCTCTTTGATCTCACTTTGCCCGCTTAGTTCCTGTTGGCAACACAGACATGTCGACATTACAACCTGAGTTAAAATGGAAGTCTGCACGGTCAAATTCAATTGCATGAAGTTACAAATTGAATCACATTTTAATTTGGTAGGATAACAAAGTCAGAACCAAGCAAAAACACAACCATCCTGTAATTTAATTTTAAGTTACTGTAATAATTTTTGACATAATGCATTGCATACAGTCGCACTTTGTTAAATGTTGGAACACGAAGTTTCTGTAATTTTTTACTGTAGAAATTACTGAAATTTGTATTATCACTATCTGTCACTCCAAAGAACTGGCTAATTTTGGAAGAGACACTAACTGAACGCTGAAAATCTTGGAAATTGGATTGTTAATTGCTGCAAAGATTAGAAAGACTTTTATATCTACGCTCCTGTTGTCATACTGCTCTTTTACTTAAACCTGTGACTGATATCACTCAGCTGGAGTTGCACCTCTAATAAAAGGACTTCTCTCTTTAGTTGCAGCTTAAAGCATATTTTGAAGTCAGTAGATTTTTTTGTCCATGTCCTTTATCCTTGACATCGCATGTGGTCCCCAAGCAGTGACATCCAAAACTGCATGATCTGGCAATAATTCAGACTTCAAGTCATTACCTCAGCATGGAGTGCAGCAGGGAAACGTTTTTGGAGGTCAAACTGAACACATCACCATGTCTCTTTCACCAAAACCAAATGGGAATTTTTTATTGACTTTGAAAAGTTTGTGTAATAACATGTTGTTTATCGAGATAATGTTAACAAAAGGACTTAAAGTGTTTAGATTTTTGAAGTCTAAATACAATAATTCTAAAAAGCATGAATTGAACATCATGGTCATGTGAATTCACTTCATTCACTTTATAAAGTTAGTGGTGGTAAGAACACAGGTAGAAACATTCAGGCTATAAAGGCAGACTATTTAGTGGATCCATTTTTATATTTGGCATCCCTGCATAAACTCTTAAACACTTATGTTGTAAGATGGGATGACAACAGATCGTATTTTATGGATCTGACAAATCTGACAAAAATGCAAACTTGTTTCTAGGTTTTAGGACTCACTGCTGAGAAATGTCCATGGTGGTCTCACTCTCCCTGGGTGATGTTCCCCCCCTCTGAACATCTATTAGTTTCAATTCAGAGCTCACTAAGCATCAGTGTAACAGCTTATTTTTATGTGTGGTTAGCCTGGCCATGCATTGCGTACAAGCTCTGAGTCTCTTCTGACTGGCTGGTCGGTTTCTGAATAAAGCTCCAGAGAGGAAAGAAAAAGGAGGCTTTTGGTGATTAAAAGCCACAAATCTTCAACTAATCAACGACACATGCAGCCAGAGAAGAGTATAGGCCACATCAACACGAAAGACAAACCATTTCTAAACTGTTTCCCCAATTACGTTGCTTGTGTTGATCACCTACAGTAGCATCGTCTCACTCATTCTGAGCTTCAGCACGAGCTTCGTCATTAAACATCATCATCATCATGACCTCATTACATCAGCAGCGCAAACCTCATCAGCCAGTTCAGCACTGACCTCAACCTGACCTCTCCAGCATCACCAATCCTCATCTCATCGGGTCTCTCTCATTCTCACTGACTGCTCACAACACGGCATAAAACCCAATCTATGTAAAACATTTTTGTAGAAAAGGTAAGGAATCAACAGAGATATTCTATTTTTCATCCATAGGTAAATGAGGATTAGGAAAGAAAGAAGTGAGGAAAGAATAGAAGGGGATCCTTTAAACTGAATATAGAAGATGGCGGCAAGCATGTTACGTCATTTCCGATCACTTGTGGTGTTGCTTGACTTTGTATTGTCTATCTCTGTGTGTTCCTCCAGTTCCTCCTCTGCCTCCATTAGAGATAATGGTTCATGTCATAAATGCAGGGTGTTGATAGATATGGAGGAGCGAGTTAATGAGCTGGAGTCACAGCTCTGCGTCGTAGCTGGTCCAACTTATGTTAGCGTAGCTATCCGATCTCTTGCAGTCGGTGTTGGCCGACCTACAGCTCAGAGAGTTACTTCCCCCACAGCAGGTTCCGAGCAGCTGGGTTCTAGTCAGGGCGGCTGGGTGACTGTCTGAGACAAGCGGCATGGCTGTAGGCAGCAGCCCCCTGTTCACCACCAACCAGTTCACATTTCCAACAGGTTCTCCCCACTCAGCTGCTTTAAAATGACTTTAAAATGTTTAATTGATTGCCTTCACTTGATAACTATGTCCAAAATGAACACATCACAAACTTTGTTGTCATAGCCACTGGTGTAAAACTTGTTCACGCTTGACTACACCTCAGCAGCTGAGGAAGAGGCGCGGTCTGCAGTGAGGCGTGTGGGGAATGGAATTTCCATGGCATTCGCTTGTCATTAGGACAAAAGGACATTTCTCCACCATCTTGAGTGGACTGAAAAATAACCACTAAGCAGACAACATGCTGACATTATCACTTTCCCCTGATGAATGTGAGGACTGCCGACTTCCTCGTTTGTCTGACCCCTTTAAAATTAGATCTCTATCTATGTCCACAGAGAACCCATTGGCTTCTGGTTTTTTATCCTCAAAGGAAAACACAACAAATGTGAAAATGTGTTTAACAGCTGAGAGAAAAAGGAAAATTGAATCTGCATTCAACTCAAATGTAATGTAAAAATCACAATCCTCAAAACAACCCTCACATAAAATGGTTCCATTTAAATTAAATTAGCATCTAATAGAAATTTTTATGAAAAAGTGACACCTTCTGGGCTTGCAGGACTTCATGTTCCAGCTATATGTATATTGTTATATCGCCAAAGGCTCAAAGTAAAATGCGTGACAATAGATTGTAAATAATGGATGAAGGCTCTTTTACCAGGACAGAAACGTGTCTGAAAGCATTCATCATTTATGCTGCGAAGTTGAACATTTTTAACACGGTAGTCTATGGGGACTGAGTCTAGTGGTCTGAAGAGGAACTGCATGTTTTGTCATGTCTCCTTTGACACAGGAGACACACTGGATGTGTGTCACGGCTGTCATTGCTGATCTGAAGCAGAAAAGCATGCATCTCTGTTTTCATTGCATGATAGTTGAATGCTCAGTTTCTCTTAATTTTAAATTTATAAGAGATTTATTTTTGACAGTTTTGTTTTTCTTATGCTAATGTCTTCAAATGCAGCTGCTGAAATGTTTAAAATATGTTTTTATTAGATACAGCCTTGACTCAAACTGGAAAGAAATTATGGTGGAAATGATTAGTTTGTGAAATATTGCTGATATGCTGTAAACATTTTTCTCTCTTTTTCACTGCTAGATGGACACAATTAAATTAAATGAAAATGAAACAATAACCAGGATAACAAATCTCTTGATCACGTGACACATATGTGAGACAGCCCTAACCCTAAATTGTGAAGTTTGTCGCTACCACACACATGCGATACATGTGTATCTATTTCCAGATCCATACACAAGTAGTGACAAACCTCAAAGACCCTGTTGAGAAAACCTCCAGACAGACATAGTTCATGATGGACTGATGAAACATTTCACAGCTGAAGAGACGGATATTTCCCTTAGGACCTAGTGAGGACAAAAACAGGGCAGGAAGGAATGTGATGACTGGATGTGTCAGGTTGCCAAAAACATGACTTCTCATTTAATAATTGCTAATGTTGCCTCATAACTGGACGGAAAAAGAAGCAACTGTCTTCTAGTTAGGCACAACTGATCATAAAATCAACTGCTGATACTGTCAAGTTTGAGGCCAGTTTGTGTGTGATTTTGGCAAATATTTGCATCTCCTTTAATCCTCATTTTTAACAAAGTCCACGGTCTTCCCATCACGTTGATGTAAAAATAATGAACATAGCCAATACAAAAATGAACCCATGAATGATTATTGCCATTTCTTTTCAAATTCCCAGGGTATTTGTGCAAATATGTCTGAAAGAAAGCTTTTGTGCCTGTGACTATGGATTGTCTGCTGACTTTGGGTGTGGTCCTGTGTGTGTTAAATAGTCCCAAGTGACTGATTTTCTTCTCTCCAACAGGCCTTTGAGGCGTCCTGGCACGTTCTCTCAAAGCAGTAGCATTAATTCATCATGTTTCCATACAAGCCGCAATACAACTGATGTTTGGCGATAACGCTTGAAACAACTTTTGTTATTATTCCAAATTAATGAGGTGGCACAGCGAAATGGTGGTTAGCACTGTCAACTCACAGTAAGAAGGCTTTTCCTTTGTTTCCATGTTCTGCTGTTCCTGCGTTGGTTCCCGCTAGGTTCTCCAGCTTCAACACGCAGGCCAAGGACATGCAGAATAGGTTTGTTGGTGACGCTCAAATTACCTTTCTGGTGACAATGGGCATGAATGGATGGCTGCCTCTAGACATTGGCCCCGCCCCAACCTAATGCCCTCACATCCTGTTAAAATCCCTCCCATCAGCACTGTCCCTGTAAGAAAAAAACGCTACTGTGCTGCTCTTGATCATTCTATGCTCTTTCTCCTTGTTGCATTCCTCATAATGGCATTGGGACAGCATTGGCCAGTGGTCAGTGGGTAACAACTGACTCTGTCACCACAATCCAGTCCACTGGTCCTCTGGCAGCCCTGATATATCCACATTCATCCACTACTGGCAAAGCAGTAAATGGTCTGTCAGCGGGAGCACTCCAATCTGACCAATAAATGGAGAAATCTTCTTCACTCTATGTCTGTCCTTGAGTGCTCTTAAAAAACAGCTGATCTGATCGACTGGAAACATGTCGAGGGGGTTCGGGGGATATCGTCTGATCTGAACTGGACTCCATCATTGCCTTGCCTTCCTTTCTTATGTTTTTATACGCTTTAGAGATGTCTCCTTCCAGCTGTCCTTGATCAAGCTGTCTTCATACAGAGATGTTCACTATCTTAGTACATTTAAAGTTTTGATTTTGATCTGCCCTGCACAAGAGATCCTCCTGTTCATAGACTCTGAGAGCTGACAGCTGCTGATCTGCAATCATGTTCATGCTGAGAAAAAGATCCAGTACTGGCTCCTGGTCAGACTGTTAAAAGGATTCAGCCTTGGATTTATCCTCGGTTGCATAAATGACATTGACTTTGCAGGTAAAGACGCAGATGGAGCTGGCAAAAATGTAAACAATTTTGAGTCAATCAGCTGAACAGGATTAGAGTTTGTACTCTCCATGACCAGTTGGCCCATTTTCTGGTCTCATCTCTGCTTGTTGGAGCCTTTTCAAGTGTTTTTTGCCCAGTGGAAGAATTTCTGGGAGGTAAATTGTAAATCTATTGTAATGCATCACCTAAAGTTCAAATTTGCATCATAACAGCAGTGAATCAACTTTACATTTTTAAGATTTGTCCTACATTTGGATGTAAATCTAGCATATACCTACAGCGACTCTCTGTACCATTAGGTAGTTGCAGAAAATTTTGTTTGTTTTGTTATAGATACAAAAATTTCCACTCAGAAAATCAGGGAAGGACAGCTCTCCCCTGATTAAAATGTCTTTGTGTAAAAAAGTACGGCACATGGAAAAGATGGCATAAGAAGAGTGATTGCTGCAATGCATTTCAGCAAAAGTGCTCCTTCATAAGTAAAAGGTCAGAGTGTCAGCAGTAGATTTGGGGATGTTATCTTTCTTTGGTTGATTTCTAATCTGCTTGGATCACCATTAGCAGCATGGGTGCATACAGGAAGGATCATTGGCCTGAAGTTGTTTTTCAACTTATTCTCACAGTGTATAAGCAAGTTTAAGAATAGCAATTAATTCTTTTTATTTCATCACAAATCACAGTGAAGTTGGAAAGAAAATTAACTTGCTGAGCATGTTTTTTTTTGGGGGTGGACCATAGAGGCATCACGCACAGCAAGTGTCAGGGATGTGTATCAAACCAAGATTTAGAGAAACATATTTAGTTATTCTTACTACTTATTCAGAACTTAAAATATATTTGTGAGATGTTTCAAGTATATGAACGTGTTAGGGCTCTAGGATCTGTTTGTGAAATCTAGAGTTAAATCCAAACAGGGTGAAATGTCTTCCACCCACTGAGCTGAAATTCTATTAATCACATTAAATTACATTAAGTGTGTTTTAACAGACTTTTTTGTGTGACAATGGAGTATACAAATAAACTCAACTTGCCTTCCCTTCCCATGCAAAAGGGTTTTCTACATGAAATGAAATGAGCTTTACCTGTGGTAGTGTTTTTTGTGCTTTGAAAGACTGGGAACCTCTCCAGGGTGACCCTGGTGGATAAGTGGTGCAGATAATGAGATGAGTATTTTTCTTGGGAATGAAACCTCAGTATTGTGTTAAATAAGTGATTTCACATCATTCTGGGAAAGAAACTGAAGGAATCTTCATGCTGCAGCTGCCAGTGAAGATGGGCAGGGAGTTGGACCCTATGGCAGAGTGGTTGCTGGTCCCAATATCATTTCAAAAATCTGCTCTCTAAAATGAATTTGTGCTTCATTCTTAGATATTAGTTCATTTCTACAATGTCTTCCTTGTGGACAAGAACGTCCCCCTGGGCTAATTTAGTCACAAACACACAAACACTACAGTCTATCCATTTCTGGGTGAAGCCAATCCCAGCTCACACTGGGCGAGGGTGGGGTACACTGGGGACAGATCTCAAGCCAATCACAGGGCCAACACACAGAGACAGACAGAGACCAACAACCACTCACACTCACACTCAGGCCTATGGGCAGTTTATTATTAATAATAATAATAATAATACATTTTTATTTAAGAGTGCCTTTCAAGTCACCCAAGGACACTTTACATACAGAATAAATTAAAATCACACAATGAAGTGAACCAAGGCAAAACAGAATTACACAATAAAATAAACCATAGTGAAAAACCAATTAAATAAAATAATTCAATAAAATAAGGCATGAATGGTAAAAGCAGGGAGGTTAGAGGGAGTACGCAGTCCGGAACAGGTGAGTTTTGAGTCTTGATTTAAAGATGGGGAGAGAGTCACAGTTACGGAAATCAGGTGGTAGGGTTTTCCAGATATGGGGAGCAGAGTCACTGAAGACTCTGCCCCCCATAGTGCTGAGGCGGGCAGGGGGCACAGAGAAGTGGCTGGAGGAGGAGGATCTGAGGGAACGGGTGGGGGTGGTGACATGCAGGAGGTCAGACAGGTAGGGAGGGGCGAGGTTGTGGATGGCCATGGATGTGTACAGGAGGACTTTGTAGTTGATCCGATGTTTCACAGGGAGCCATTGGAGGTGCTGGAGGATGGGGGTGATGTGACAGTATGTGGGGGTCTTTGTGATGATGCGGATGGCTGAGTTTTGGAGCAGTTGGCGTTTATGGAGAGAATCATGAGGGAGGCTGAAGAGGAGAGAATTACAGTAGTCCAGACAGGAGATGATGAGGCCGTGAACAAGGATGGCGGCGGTTTGGGGGGTGAGGGAGGGGTGGAGTCTGTTTATGTTGTGGGGATGGAAATATGCAGTGCAGGTGATGGTGTTGATGTGTGAGTGAAACGAAAGTGTGCTATCAAGCACGACATCCAGACTCTTTACCTGAGGGGAGGGGAGGACTGAGGAGCTGTCAATGGTGAGAGAGAAACTGTTAACTTTAGATAGGGTGGATTTGGTGCCGAGGAGGAGGATTTCAGTTTTATTGCAGTTTAATTTAAGGAAGTTTGAGGTAAACCAGGTTTTTAATTCAGAGAGACATGGGGTGAGGGAAGTGTTTGGGAGTGTGGAATTTGGTTTACAAGAAAGGTACAGCTGGGTGTCTTCAGCAAAGCAGTGGAACTGGATATTGAATTTGTGTAGGATGTGACCGAGAGGGGAGAGATAGATGATGAAGAGAAGAGGCACCAGGATAGATCGCTGGGGCACACCAGTAGTGACTTGGGAGTGTTTTGAAGTGAAAGATTTGAGCTGTACGAACTGAGTGTGGCCTGTGAGGTAAGAGTGGAACCAGCTGAGGGGAGTGTGGGAGAGGCCAATGGAGGAGAATCTACTGAGGAGGATAGGGTGTGAGATGGTGTCAAAGGCCGCACTCAGATCAAGCAGGATGAGAAGTGAGACAGAACCAGAGTAAGCTGCGATGAGGAAGTCGTTGGTGATATTGATTAAAGCAGTCTCTGTGCTGTGAAGGGGAGGAAACCAGACTGGAAAGGTTCAGTGGAGGTTGAGTGGAGGGATAAATGGGAATGAATTGGGTAGTGACAGTTTTTTCTAGGATTTTGGCAATGAAAGGTAGGTTAGAAATGGGGTGGAGGTTATTGTAATTGTTGGGGTCAGAACCGGGTTTCTTCACTATGGGGGTGACAGCAGCAATTTTGAAAATTGAAGGGACTGTTCCTGATGAAAGTGAGGAGTGAATAATGGCAGATATGAGGGGGAGAGAGAGAGAGAGAGGCAGGGTTTGACAAGGGTTGTGGAGAGGGCATCGAACTGACATGTGGTGGGCTTAGATTTGTCAATGAGGCCTGAGAGGTAGTGGGAAGAAGAAAAATGGAGAAGAGATGACAAGGAAATGTAGAGTCAACAATTAACCCAAACATGATGTCTTTGGACGGTGGGAG
Organism: Echeneis naucrates; assembly: GCF_900963305.1. NCBI lineage: Eukaryota > Metazoa > Chordata > Actinopteri > Carangiformes > Echeneidae > Echeneis > Echeneis naucrates. Next base: position 3,306,537 of record NC_042519.1, on the reverse strand, counting down.
GAAACCCACGCAGACACAGGCAGAACAGACAAACTCTCCACAGAAATCAAACCCTTGACCCTCTGAACCTTCTTGCTGTGAGGCAACAGTGCTAACCACTATGCCACTGTGCTGCACAGCATGACAGCCTAATTCGCCAGGATCTCGCTGGATATGCTTTGCTCAGTCACTTATTTAAACTACTTTTTTATTTTCAAATATTGATCTTAAAAGGCATCTCTCTCAACACACCTTCATGCACTATTTCAGAGTTACCCCATCTGTCTGAACAGGCCATACATCCTGAATCTTCAAGGAACTGATCTAATGTCATGCCAAATCACATAGTTTTCTTCTGGCCTGGTTTTTATTTCATGCCTGGGTTCTGACATTTCCAGGCTGCTCATCGATCAAAGGCTCTGTGTGTTGGCTGATGTGTTAGAAGGCACAGATGGAGGGGGCTACCTGAAATATGTAAGTGGAAGAATTCAATAACAGAATCTTCAAAATGTGTTGCATTACTTGTAGCTGAGGCTGGAAAATCATCAACCAGTAGTTCAAACTGTAAACTATTGAAAAAATTTGGTGCGAATAAAAATTATCTGCTTCTTACTGGTACGCTTATGAGCCATAACATTATGTCCACCTGCCTATTACTGTTTAAGTCCCTTCTTCAATCAAAACAGCCCTGATCTTGGAGGATCATTCTAGATGTCTCCACAAGCGTTGGACTGGATTGATTTCTGGGAATTTGGAGCCAAGTCCAGATCTTAAACTGGTTGATTGTTCCTCGAACCTCCTGAACTGTTTTTGCAATGAGGCAGAGAGCATTACCCTGCTGAAAGAGGACAGTGACAATACCCTGGAGAATACCCTTTCCATGTAGACCTGAACTTGGTCTGAACCAGGTTTAGGTCAAAGTAACATCCACGTGAATGAAGGACCCAAGGTTTCACAATAGTCGTGTCGCACTATCGCACTGTGTCCACCAACTGCATTCTTCCCATAATGCATCCTGGTGCCTTGTCTTCCCAAGGTAAGAGCTCTTTCAACTTTATGACTGAATATAAACTTTCTGTCTCCTGTGTCCCATTGGCAGGTAAGCAGATAATCTATGTTATTCGTTTCATCCTTCCAGGGGCCACAACGTACAGGGGAAGAATTCGCTTTATATTCTGGTTGTGCAGTAATTCAGCTGGAAACACGTCAGCTTTAGATATTTATTTACTGCTGACTGTTCATGACTTGGACAAAATGAGAGTATATGTCGCTAAAACTGTCCACAAGGATATTATAATAATTCAGATAAATAACTCACTAACCCTAACCCTAACCGATTACCTTTTGCTATTGTGAAACTTTCATGTCAACCTTCTAACATGAACTGTTAACATAATTCAGTTCAAATCCAAATATTTGCTGTAAGTGAACAGGTGAAAGAAGTTGTATGTGAGTCTGGCTCACTCATGGTGTTATTCCTGCCAAAACGTTCTTCATATAGCTCTGTAGGTGGATGCTGTATAATGCTGGCTGGGTAAGAAGAACATAAAGCAATCGTTTTAAGCCTTTTCTAAACAAATTCTCGGTTCACAAGCAGCATTGACACAAACATATTGGATAAATAATTAAAGTGGCTTGTCTGTGAGTATGATTTGAAATGTTTTTTATGGTTCATCAGCTCGTCAGGAATGGCAGGTGAGTTTTTTTCCTGTAGAACTAAATCTAGTACGTTTACAGCGCACACGACGAGCCTTGCTGTGCAAACACATAATTCTGGAATAGAGTCTGTGGGCACAACACCAAACACATTTCTATTCAAACATTTTCAAACAGGTGACGAAGAATTTGAGCAACATGGAATTTGAGGATCAGTACTTCATGGCCAAGATGGTAGACAGATCTATTCTTATAAACACCAATGAAAAGTGACTGAAACACCAAATATGATTATTGTAGTTCAGTTATATTTTATCTGAATGTGTGGATAGCAACATTTGATAAAATCATCAGTCACCCATTAGGATTTAGTATCAACAAAGTTTTTGTGTCATTAACCCAAATTATCAGATTTTTTATTTTTTTTATAAAAATGAAGAGAGGCTTTTGAATAAGAATGAGATATATAGACTGAGACTCTTTGCTCCTGACATTGCTTCACTTCTTCCTTATATTACATCTCATGCAGGATGGAAGTCGGGAACAAAAAGAGGAGACTAAATGAGAAAATGGGGGATATATCCTAAATACTGATTATTTTGTGGAACTAATTCACAGGTTGTTAGATTTCCATACTAAGTGTTTCATCTTCCATTTGAAACATGACGTTTGATGTGTTTTGCATTAAAGTTCCTTTCAAGAGTTTCCAAAGTCATTAACATTGACAAAGAATAAAGGAAGTTTATTATCATGGAAATAACCTTGTAATTGATTACATATTCTGGCAAATGTCCATCAGCGTACATCTTTCATACACATTAAATACATATTAACTACAGTGGACAGATTTACATTATATTTTCCTAATGAATCAGGGCTATTTCTGTACATGCAGTTACAGTTGTATGGGTTTATCTATAGAGTGACTTTAAATAGATACTAAATTTATGAATTATATAGTCTGATTAGGAAAGCTAAATGAACTGCACCCGCTTAAAAATGTTACCTGTGTATATATCTTGTTTTTCTTTCTTTTATTCCATTTACACCCAGTGTCAGTGTTTGCAGTTGAAAATAGTTTTGGGCAAAAAACGAAAAAGAAAAAAGGGAAAACATCACATAAACCCAATGTGCCGACAAATTTAGTGACTGGCGGGTGAACAGCGAAGCATTCAGCACCTTAAGAGCCAGAGACTTCCCTCGGGAGCTGGAAGAGATCAAAAGAGAGCAAAGATGAGGTCAATGTTGAGAGAAAATTAAAATATCAGCGTTGTGTTGAGGTCACAGCCTTTTGCACTGCTTCAAAGCACCACCAAAAATCCATTTAACACCTCTAAGATATCAGAAAACATTGATGGTCATTTCCTGTGGGATTTACTGTCATCTATCCATCAATGATCTATACTGTTTATCTATCAGGATTGCTGGAGCCAATTCCAGCTGTCTCTGGGTGAGGGCATGCTTCCCCCCTCTCCCGTCCAGGTGGAGCCAGGTAGATGAAACCATCCAATGATGCTCACAGAAAACTTCATGAGTAATTTGAAATTCACCAACTAATATCTAATGTACTGAAAAAGCAAATGTGTAAGCTCCACACAGAAAGGCCAGTCCGGTACTAACCACTGTTCCATCCCATCCCATCACTATTATTATAGCAATCAAACTCTATATGGCTGCTCCAATTCCCAGCTCAGCTCCTCCTCTGAGCCGAGCTGGTCCGAGCCTGCCGCCGCCAAGTGTTGATCCCCGTGGGGTTTCTCTTGTGATTCTGTTATTGATTTTCTTTGGTGTTGTGTTTCCACTCCTTCCCGCTCCCCTCAGCGTTCTTCCTTTGGCAGGGCATGTGTGGCAGTGGGTGTGGTGGTGGTGGTGTGTGTGTTGGGGGGCGGGGTGGCGTGGCTGGCTTCTCCTGTGGCAGCAGATGAGGCACACCTGTTTCCATTCACCTCATCACCTGACTATATAAGCCTGGTCCGCACCCCACTTATTGCTTTCTCACCTTTGTGTGTTTGGTGTGTGCTCAGCCTTTGTTCCATGTCCTGGGAAACTTTGCCTAACCACAGCCTTGACCAGACTCTGGAACACACGCACTGGTTAGAAATGTTTTGGAGCCATAAGTGAAGGTCCCCCATCAGGGGTGATATTGGGGGCTTCTGTATTCACCATCATTTTAGAGAAAGCATTCAGGTTTCCACACGCACGCACATACAAACACGAAAATGATTTACACCAAAAAGATTCCAATTTCACTAAATGTGTTTTCATTTTTGATCATTCCCAGGAAAACTCAGAAAAACCCTTAACAGCGTTTTTTTAATACCTTACTTCAGTTCCAAATGCAGACATTAACACCCAAACATACAAATCCTGTTTTACTACGCTCGTTGGGGCTTATTGTGGATATAATGCATAGGACATTACATAAAAGTGCACACATCCTCACCCACTTGAATGGAGCCCTGAAAATGTTGTGTTCCTGCTGTTGAATAACTCAGTTTTTATAGCTTTTTTTATGAGCTCAGTGAGATGGGAGTGAAATTAATCTTTATAGTCTCAGCCGCGAGTCCAGAAACTCATTATCTCTCCAGGTGTGTGCTCATCATATTTAAATCCATGTCTAGGAGGCACTCTGTGTCCATCCTTACATACACATACACACATACTCATAAAGATACTTCCTTTTAAACTGTACAAATCAACAGAGACTGAGATTGAGACTGAGACAGTTGTCATGTGGGCTGATTCTAAACACGTGACACATTCAAATGCAGATATTAATTGTTATTAGGTGAGCAAACTGCTTTTTACCCTTAAATATATTTATATATTCATATATATTAAATATCTATCTCTCTGGATTTAACATCTTAGTGAAACAGCAAAGTCCTGAGAACAGCTACAACCTAGATTGCAACATTGTTGATTTAACAGTGAAATAAAGGGTTCTCTGCCCCAAAAATGTTTTTTCAAGGGTTGTTTTTAAAAGGCTTATCAACGGGAGTGCTTCGGACATAACTTGTAATAAACTAGTCAGAGAGCATTGTCATTTCAGTTTGAAAGCCAAAGGTATTCTGCCTTGGTGGGTTGCTATTAAAATGGTAAACTGTTTCTTATAGCTTTACACTAATCTGTACAGGAGTGGAGTTTTGTTTCAAATCGAGTCATTACAGCAAATAAAGTCAATTCATGAAATGTACCCTTATCACTGAGGGAGTCAGTCAAATGAAGTGAGGACATTTGCAGCAAGTGAAAGCATGAGAGTGGGAGGCATCAGCAACTGCTAAGAAGAGCTGCACCTCGGTTCTGTGCAGTATCTCGTAGCTGCTAGGTTCTTTAGCTTAGCCGAAGCTTATCAAAAGAAACTGCCGATCAAGCAAGAGATACATCAGCAACTGGAAAGGAGACATAACGCTTGAAGTAGCACAACACAAAACGCTTCATGCCCACTGAAATCCTAGACAGCTATTATTTGAAATGATTTCAGGAAGTCTTCGCACATCAAACTGAGGACTGTGTTTCCAAAAAGGGCTCTAATGTTTCAGGGGCTCCTTGATTTGGCTGTGTCTTTATCATGTCACTTGTAGTCTGAAGAGCAGCTCTGAAACTCAGAGTATGGAACTTCTCACAAGATTAAATAATCTCATTTAGTGTGTTTGTATCTAAGGAATGTTTCCAAAAGTAATAACCAGAACACGTCGCACCAATCAGGTTTCGTATCAGTCTCCTTGAGAGGCAATTTTAAAGTGCAGCTAATCACATACAAGGTTTTCGTGGCTTGGGACGGAACAGCTTGATCCTCACTGGCTGAACGAGGACTTTGGGTCTGTCAGCTTTGTGTAGCAGTGCCTGCTCAGTTTAAGATGAAATATGCATCAGTTAGTACCAAGTGACAAAGTATCTCCTTTGCTCCTGTTTGTGTCCTTCATACAGTACAAAAACTCCTCTTATAGTCTCTGATTTCAGAATGAAAAAGGGGACTTCAATATCGCAGCATTTACCATCCAGAGCCAATCAAATAGTGAAATGAGTGTTGAACAAACACCTCCACTCTGTGGACAGTTGGAGAAATGCCTGTCACCAGCACACTAAATGAAGCATGTTTGAGTTTTACATGCCTCAGAGCTGAAATTTTCAACCAACTGACATACATATTAGCAATTTTTCCCCTTTAGAAGCTAGTTTATGAAATCATCTCGCTGCCCTAATTTAAGGTTTAATTTTTTTTTTTTTGAGGAAAGCAGCTATAGGCATAGACAGCTGGGGGACGCACCGAGCACCTCTCTTTCTCTTTCCCCCATGCATGTATAACACAACTTTTGATTTTTTTCCCATAGTCTGCATTTGTCCCTCCTGTCCCTACTCTCTCTTCGTGTTACCTTCCTACAGAAGCTGAATTATCTCTGCTCCAGCAGCAGGTATCCGTGCTCAGTACCTGCTGTTGCAATAGCTACCACTAGTTATCATTACACACTACCACACATTTCCCATTGTTACTTCTGTGAAAAACCAGATTACCCCCACTGCTAATATTTATTAGTGCACATTTAGTGGTACCAGGCCTCAAACACTATCTACATCTGTGTGCTTTGTTTGCATTTTTAATGGTATCTTCTCTCCTCCTGCTCTTGTTCTGCTCCCCCATACCCACCTTTCCTTTCGCTTTCTAGCTCTCAACCCAATCAGTCAAGGCAGATGCCCGCCCTCCCTGAGCGTGGTTCTCAAAATTTCTGCCTCTTAAATGAAAATTTCCTTGCCACTGTCACCAAGTGCTTGCTCTTGGTGAGAAATGGCTCTCTTTAACTACTACATGAAGAGTTTGATCTAGACCTGCTCTATATGTGGAGTGCCGTGGTGTACTTCTGTTATGGTTGAGCGATATATAAATATTTTAGATTTGATGTTTTTCTCATTTTTCAAAATTTTTTCCTGGAAAGACTCAAAGAGTACACATTTCTTTACGCTAATGTGCTCACAACATTGTCTCCCAGCTCAACAGTCTGGAAAACAATCTCAGCCCTTCAATGTTCCTTCACAGGTCATTGGTTAAAAGCAGCAAAGAACATTTTTATACCCATCCTCACATCTTGTTCAGCAGAACCACAGCTTTCCAGATTTTAGTTTTTTAAGGAAAAATATTGCCAAGTACTGATGTTGTGTCACAAAGTGCATTATCACATGCATCAAAGGAGCAATACACATATTTCAATGGCTTGTCTGTGCAGACTCTCATCATCCTCATCGGGCCAGAAACACCCACAAATCAGTATCTACATAAATTACCCTCATTAAGCCTATTCTTTCAGTTCTGCTGTTGTGGGAGAACATGAGGGCCCTGAAAGGAGCAGCTGAATCTTTCATGATCTTTTCAGGGATTTGTGTGATGCTTTTATGTAAGACAGGCTTTGTGTGTGTGTGTGTGTGTGTGCATGTCTGTCTGGGTCACAGAAAGTGCAAGAGCAGACCTGAACGGGTTGGTGTGTCATATGGCTCAAAGGAGAGTCTTGCTTTGGTCCATAACAAAAAAAAAATCCCCTAAGTTCCATACACATTATGCTAAAAAGCTTTGCTTCAAAGACAAAATTAACATGGTCAGCAGCTCCTTAGGAAGAACTGAATGCTCCAGTGCAAACAGACTGGGTGATTGTTACATTGGAAATAAAGAAATAGGAAAAAAACAAAGTTAGGATGGTAGTTGGTTATTTGCTGTCACTGACTCTGTCACAGACTAATCTGAAAAATACTTCCAACATTTTGTAGTTGGATTTGAAGCTGTAGAGCAACAATCAGCGCTGACAGTCATCACTTTAATTGAGCTTCATTCCCTGCCTGTAATTTCTCCCATCTCCTCACACACACAGACAGAGAGAGAAAGAAACTGCGAGAATTTTATATATATATGTGTATATATATATATATATAGGTGTAAGTAAATGTTGACTCTAAATGAGTAACATACACAAAAGGTGTCAATCTTTTTTTCCAATTTTTATTTCAGTAGAATAAATGAATATGTTAGTTTTCCATGAAAACTGAAATTAAGGGATTGAATGATAATTAATCTGAAGAAGACAGTTTTATTCTCCTGTTCTATTTATATTCTTTACACTGTTTTATTATTTCTATGTATTTTGGGGAACTAATCTCTGAGGGCTGACACATTTCCATAAAAAAAAAAAACAACAAAAAAACAGGAAAGTCAATATGGCAGAAAAAAAGTGGAGTTCATGTTGTATTGTAGCTGCCTGGAAAATCATTGACAACACACAAACCAAAAAGTAGTCAAAACTAATAAAACTTAAAAGAACCTGGGCACCTTCAATCCCCAAAGTTTGCAGAGTTAAGCAAAGAAAAATAAAGCAAAAACACACACACTGAACTCCAAGTAACAGAAACACAGTTAAGCTCAAAGAAAGAACAACAAACTATGTAAAAAAGAGACAATTATATAAAATTGTGCATATGATTACTAATAACTGCTGCTTTTGTTGTTGAGAAATGTTTGGTTGTAAGTTCTCACCACACCCAACATGGAATTTGCCATTTCAATATCAGTTACACACGTGAACGCTTCCATCGCTACAGAGATGTGACACTATCAAGGTGATGCACAACCCTGTCGTAGTTCCCTCACATCAAGGCTGATTTTGCCATGATGACTCACATGAAGAAGTGTTTCACCTGGTGAAATAAAAAAAATAGCCTCATGTTGAAAAGATCAAATCGTCATCAGCGTTTCTTCCTCAGCAAGATTTTTTTGAAAGGTGATGCGTTGGAGGCTTTCATACTAATATGCAAAATGTTTTACCAATGTTAAACATGACATGATTATGATTGAGTTTGTCGTATTTAAGATTTTCTGTCTCTTTAGAAAATACAAAACAGCCTCTTATCTCCTCAGTTCTTGTTCCCTCAGTCCTGTATTTGTTGTGTGAGTCTGTGGCTCCTCTTCTTTCAGAAACAGTTTTTGTCCCATCTAGTACAAAGTGAAATGCCTAGTGCCGTCTTTGTTAATGTCCTGGTACAGAGCAGTGGATTCTCACTCAGTCAATAAAGGCAATTTCCTGCTGAAAAAACAAAACAAAACACGGGAGCTGCGTCCAGGCCCGCAGAATAGAAAAAGGCTGGGAAAGCCGACAGAGGCAGAAAACACATCAACAGACTTGATCATCTGTCTCGTTGGTTACAAAACAAACCACTCACAAAGAATAGGAGGGAGAGCAGAGGGAAGACAGGGTACATTTTAGTCGAGAAAGATGAGAAAACAGAAGTCCAACTGTTATTTGTATTTGGACAAATGTGTCAAAGCATAATGTCCATTAGAAGCCAGTTTCCACTGCTCATTGAAAACACATCTAATACTGTATATCTTTCCCACTGTAGTGAAGTCAGGTTCCACCATGGTCATGTGTTGTACAGTGGAGGAGCATGATGACAGAGAAGGCTGAATGCCTGATCAGATGGTTTTTTGTTTGTTTGTTGTTGTTGTTTTTTTGTTTTTTTTTTTGCTTATATTCAGTCCAGTTTTCTGTTGAGACAATGACGGGTATCCCCGGTTGTCCGGTCCTGACGCTGACTCGATGGCGTATCCAGATGAAGCGCTCAGCTCGTGGTCAGATCAGATTTTGGCGGTAACTCCAGCGTTTCAGCGACTTCTCCCAACTCATCCAGTAACTCTGTGAACGCTGGCCGTCTGAAGGACTCCACCTTGGATTGGAGAAAAGCAGTGGCTCCATCAGGACATATCTTATTCTGGGAGTTTACCCACCCTCACTAGGACCCCCTACTTTACCACATGAAGAAAGAATAGACAAAACAAATGCCTATCTATTGTCCTACACTTCAGCTTGGCTCATGCCAGTCTATCAAACTGAGTATCCAAACTATTGATATAATGATAAAAGCAAAAGGGGGCAGTTAATTAGTTTCACCTAATCTACAAGTAATTTTAATGAAGATCATATTGTTCATTTGATTTAAATGACATTACACTGAAAATACTTTGTGAGAATATAAAATGAACTAATATCTTAATATCAGCTGACACAGCACAGTCACGTGTCACGTCAGTCTTATGTGACCTACCATACAGCAGTTGGCTGCTAATTCCAGGAGACGCTGAGGACAGTCAGTCACCAACTCCCTGAATGTTTTCACATCCAGCCCGTAGTCCTGAAATACATGTACAGCAGCAGTGTGTTGCATTGTACACATTGCATGTAACTGGAACAATGAACAATAAACGTAGACATTAAATAGTCTTGCATTGCCTTCAAAGACCCTGCATCCTCATATGAGGACGTTACATTTTCTCCATTACACTTTAGCAGATTAGTGTACAGTCAAAATGGTCATCAAGTCCCACTGACATGCATACAAATTGAAAGCTCAGGTCTCTGGAGAATAAACATGATAGGGAGACTTCCAATGTGATGCCTGCAAAACCTGGTAACCTAATAGGCTATAACAAATCAGCATCAGTTTCACAAACACTAAAATGTGTTGTGTAAAGCATGTTATTAATAAAACTGAGAAAGTCTTATTGTGGTTTATAGTCTTCTAATACTTCATACCTGCTTTTTATCATACAGTTCATGGGTAGGGTTAATATCAGATAAAAGCTATTGCCAACCACTGATATGAGAAGACTGCCACTTCAGAAGAAACCTGATAAGAAGCTCTACCTGTGTTCTGGGAAGTATCTCTGGGTCAGCAGGAATCCTGGCCAGGATTTCACAGAGGACAATGCCAAAGGAGAAAACATCCACCTGCAATACAAGGGATGGGATGCAATCATTTAGGATGACTGACACATTGGTTTGGCTTTGATTAAATTAAATATTAAATTGGTCCAGCCTCTCGCCTGAAATCATTTGCAGCTATTCTTTGAACATGACAGTAAATTGGTCATTTTTCAGAGTCTTAGATGATTCCTTTGAAAAAAAACAAACAAACAAAAAAAAAAACAAGCTGTGTGATGAAAGATGTGACTATGTTCCCTGGAACAAACTGGGGATCCAGCTGCCAAACAGTCTCTCTTTCCTGTCTCTAACAGGCTCTACGGTACCTGTCATCAGCAGCTTTCCAACACAATAAATAATTCATCCACACCACATGTGAGGAGATTCAGTGCACAGCAAATGATCAGTTTGGCCAGGTGTGTGGTATATGGAGCCCCCATCACCCTGACTGGAATACGTCTGCTTTGAGACATCCCCTTCGAAGAACTTTAGGAGACTATACCTGGTATTTTTCCGTTTTATGCCCATACATTTAACAAGAGAACTTTGAAAATAATACATACAGTATTAATAACTTTAACTATAACCCCATATATCATGCAGTAAATGCATGTTAGATGAAATGGTAGTAAAAGTCAGACTTTTGCAATAAACTCGTGAACAAACTACAATACAGCATTACTAATACACTACAATAAATCTGTACCAAGCTAAAACTGTGCAAACTGAACAGGGGAAGTTCGCCACTACCTTGCGGTCGTATGGCTCCCCTCGGAGCATCTCTGGAGCCATCCAGAAGGCTGAGCCCACAAGTGAGAGCTTCCTTCCGGGATCTTTAACTGGCAGCTCCACAACCTCCCTGGCCAGGCCAAAGTCTGTCACCAGGGCCTCCCGTCCCCGAGATGTCACCCGGATCAGGCAGTTCTGAGGAAACAAAACCGGAGTTACAGGAACAGGCATTAATGCAGCACAGGTTCATGAAATTGCAATGTTGGATTGTGTCAGCAGATGGCGGCACAAGCATGCCCTTAAGCTGCCATCAGTTTTACAACAGTCCCTTTTGTGTAGTTTGATTTGAATAATAATGCTAAAGAAAAAAAACTCTGATCTTTGACAGTGCTGCCATAAAAATAGTCTGTGCTCCCTGGATCAAACTGAACATCCAGTAAGCAGACAAACAGAGCACTCTTCATTCTCTCCACCTATCAATAGGCTCAATAGGATCAGCTGTCAGCACCTTTCCAACGCACTAAATAATTCACCCACACCACATGTGAAGAGAGTCCGTGCAGAGCAAAGAAAGTTTAGCTGTTTGTTTGATGTGGGTGGCCCTTTGGCCTCAACTGCCAGGCTGTTGTCTAGTTTAGTTAAAGGTTAGCATGAAAAAGGAGTAATCATGATTCACTTTATTTAGAGCACAGGTAGAGGCGTGTTGACAGTAGCAGAGTAGCAGCTGCGTAAAAACAGCGGCCTGAAGAGAGTGTGAGCAACCTGTGTGTAATGTGCGTGTGATGTTGAAGCGAGGATAAATTTTTGTGTTTTACGTTTCCATAAATCCTGTGGGTTTCTGTTTGTACGGCTCTGTGTGTGTGTGTGTGTGCGCGGTGTGCATCTAACTGTATTCATGTGTGGAAGTTAGGTCTCTTAGGATCTGGCTCCCATCGCACCAGAAGCCTTTTCCATTTGGTAGCCTGTGATTACGAGGCTTTCCTGGGAAAAACCTCAGTCCCAGACTTCAGCCCTAAATTTAGCCCCGGCCCCCTCACCTCTCTGCCAATGAAAGTAACAGTTTGGGGAACAAAAATGGAAAGTTCTTGTAGGCTCGAAGAGTAAAAGTGCAGCTCGTAACCACTAATTAAAAGGGGCCTCAATTTTCCATAGCTTCAATTCAAGCTGATCCATCACTGAGGCACACTCACAATGGCTCCATCAGCTCGGTGGGGCTCTGGAATGTCATTTGCCTTTTGGATGTCCCAAAACACTGACGTCAGAAGTTTTACAAGTCAGCCCAACGGACACAGGGCCCTCTTAATCTCACTAACTCTTTAAAGTTAAGGTGCAACCTTTTGGAATGGGATTTGGATAAGTACTACTGGAAACCCATGCAATGAACCACAAACACATATTAGCTGCTCTGATGTGAAGTTGTAAAGTTTTTGTGTTTTAATTATGTCGGTTTATCATCTTACCATCAATGTGGCCATTTCCTCAAAGTAATCAAGCCGTGACATCATGTCTGAATGCGACAGTAACCTAGAACTTCACATGTCCTCCTAGAGCTGCTAACAACTTTTTAAGCTGAACTTCGACACACTAATTTTCTCTTTCATTCCAACATGAACAAAACCATTTATATAAAATGCTTTGCCTGTTCCTTATTTACTGTGCTGATGTTCACCCTGGCACAACGCTGACTTTCAAACAGGACAACTTTAAAGGATTTGATGTATAAAGAAAAACAAACCATAAATTACAATTGTGGGGAAAATATGCATCTGGTGGAGGTCATTCCAGAGATCAGAGGCCTGTATCATGAAGATGGATTTCACCTTAGACACCTTTGGAGTTAATCGCGGCTTTATGAAGGTGGTCTACTTTCTATTGGAGTACGTTGCCACAGTAACTTTAGGGAACACCTAACCTGGCCCTGAAAAGGTTAAATTCAGGATTAAGACTGGTGTATAAGACCACCTCCTGGCCAATCAAACCTTTTTGAAAATAGAATGCCCATCCCTAGGCGACTTGACTGATGTATGCACTCCGAAACGTGAGTTTAGCCAGATGATAAACGGCTTTGTGAGACCACTTATCAGGATGTCTGGGTAAGTGAAGCCAGATAATGTAAAGACATCCCAGCCACGTTAATCCAGGTTCATGAGACCGGCCCCTGGTCTCTCTTAGGTGCCTATACCAGAAAGTTCTAAATTGGTCATCGTGAGACAGTATCAACTACAGTGCATCCCCTGTGAAGTTAATGAGCCCTGGGGACACTTCAAATCATTTCAAATCAGATTTATTTATATAGCACCAAATCCTAACAAAGTTACATCAAGGCATTTTACATATAGAGCAGGTCTAGACCAAACTCTTTATGAAATGATTTAAAGAGACCCCCCGATGAGCAAGCACTTGGTGACAGTGGCAAGGAAAAACATCCTTTAAGAGGCAGAAACCTAAAGCAGAACCAGGCTCGGGGGGGGTCTGCTCGACCGGTTGGGTAGAGAGAGGGAGAGAGAGAGAGAGAGAGAGAGAGAGAGAGAGAGAGAGAGAGAGAGAGAGAGAGAGAGAGAGGACACTTGACTATGGTAGTAAGACAAAGACTGAGGGTCTTACTTTGGAGTTGAGGTCTCTGTGGTAAATGTTCTTGTAGTGCAGGTAGATCATCCCTCTGCTTATGTCACAGGCCAGGTCCACCTTCTCTCTCCAGCAGAGAGGAACATCTTTCCTGGCCAGAAGCTCCTCCAGACAGCCACCATTTACATACTGAAACAGACAGCAAACTCCACTTTACAAAAATGTTTTTGACATTTTTTCATATTAACATCACGTGACGTGTTTTTTCTTCTCAGCCTCATTACTCTCGTTAAATGATGACGAACTTTTATGATAAGATCTGAGATTTAAGATCACTGTAAACACTGCTGGGCCCAGCTCTGGTTACATATTAACAACTTACTCTACTCACTCAACATTTCATTGTCATTATCAGCTCACATCAGAGTAATCTGTAGTGTTTTTCCAACTCAGAACAAAGCCAGCCTGGGAACAAAAAAAAAAAAAAAAAAAAAGGCGAGAATTCACCTCCAAGATTGGATACAGCTTGTCTTCTTTCACACAGATTCCCAGATATCTAGAAAAGAAAGCAACACGTGTTATCATTTTTGCATCAAATTCATGATTAAAGTAGACATTTCGCAGAAAACGTCAATTTAATGTATATTTTTACTTATTATTTGTCAGTGTTATTCATCACAGAAATCAAATGAGAGCTCTGTCGATTTAAGTCAAACAGGGGTGGTTGAGTGGTTTGCACACGACATGTTGTCATAGAGTCCCAGGTTCGATTCCAGCCCAGGATCTTTGCTGCAGGTTATTCCCCTCTCTCTCCCTGTTTCCTGTCAGCCTCTCTGCCACTTACTGTCTGAAGGCATAAAGGCATAAAAAAACCTTTAATTAAAGAGTAAACCAACTGATATTCCTTCTTTTTCTTGTCAAAAAGTGAAACAATGTGGTGGTCTGTGCTTTAATTTCCAGAGTGTGGCTATTGATTCCTACTAAAATGGCTCAATAGTCACTCTACGATTTATTTTTATTTTTTTTTTTAATCAAACATCACTCAAAAGAGGAAACAGCATTTGCTGCGGACTATTTTTCGGTGGCAAATTAATCCACATTTGATGCTCTTGAGAGACTTTCTGGCAGCAGGATGGCTTGTATGGGACTGAGTCTAAATAAACTACAGAGTGAGTGTTGATGGCGATGAAAGAACATCCAGCGCAACAGTGCGGCTCACTGTTTTAACAATGGAGCTCTGTAGCACAGAGGAATACAAAATATCAGACTATGAATACGAGCACCATGCCGGCTTCACTGTTGCTTTGGTCTTGTTATGGGCTTTGATGACAATATGAAAATGTAACATCTTTAAACTTTCCCTTCATTTTAATCTCAGCTATACACCTGGAAAGTTTCATCTCCGTGTCTTGGGTAGATGTCATTCTGTTGCAAAAATCTGTCCGGAGACAGAAAAGCACCTTTTGAAATACCTGAACCATATCTGCGGTCGCTCCTGCTACAGGGGGTAAGGATCAATTTACTCTGATGACACCTACAACCTGAATCAATATCGGTCCAGCTGTCATGGCTGCTAACCAGCAATTTGTGAGTTACTGAAGTTTTAAGCCCTGTGACCCGGAAACGGATAAGTGGTTGAAGATGAATGAAGGTGAAGTTTTAAGAAAATCAAAAGGTAAACAGCAACATGCTTGAATATGCAGTGAGGTAAACAACTACAACAGTTATTGGTTTTACAATGATAGTTTAACAAACAGCCCAATGTAGTAAAGGGACCTTATAAGTAACACACATTTAAATTGCTTTAGCTAATTAAACATATCTGAACTGAACTTAAATGGCACTTAATATATTGACTGAAATCGCTGGTATATTCCATTTGTTGGATATATTTTCAAGACACTTCATAGTGGTTTTGTTTGGTGTGTACCGGTGACAGTATGACCTCAGCAGATATAAAAGGCTTCACCATGATAAACTTCCTGCCATGACCTTTGATATAGCAAAGGACAGATTGCTGAGACCAACATTATATCTGCAGGGCTGCTCACCTTATGTGACTGCTGTAGACGATACAGTCTGGTTTTGTTTCATTTGTGCTGACAGCAGCTGCAGACAGGTTGTGCGTCAGTGAGGTCAAACTAAGATGATCACGAACTTACAAGCTATTTTGAGTGTTTTAAACCAGTTTCCATTCTGAATTTAAGACTGTTAAAAATGGACCATTGCCACTATTAAGTTAATGTGGACTCTTGAACCTTCAATGTATTTAATAACCATCAGGGGGCGACTCCACTGATTGTAAACAGAGGTCAGAGCACATTGAAGTCTATGAGAAAATGTTGAGTGAAACACGTAAAAAAAGAGCCATAGTAATAGCCAAAGACCAACTCCAATGATATTGACACTGGCTGCTGTAAATTAGCAAGAGCTTTCTCGTTGCTGCTTGTTAGCTAGATCAACTTTATTTAAGACAATTAGTCGTTTCGATGCCTTGTCTGTTCAAACATTTCAAACATATTTTTCTGTATCACTGATTACTTATATATATACGATTACTACACTCTCAACCCAACCGGTCGAAGCAGATGGCCGCCCCCCCCGAACCTGGTTCTTCCTGAGGTTTCTGCCACTTAATGGAAGTTTTTCCTTGCCACTGTCACCGAGTCCTTGCTCATCGGGGGATCTGTTGAGTCTCTTTAAATAAATTTATAAAGAGTTTGGTCTAGACCTGCTCTATATGTAAAGTGCCTTGATGTAACTTTGTTATGATTTGGCGCTATACAAATAAATCTGATTTGGTTTACTATTACAGACAGCGTATGTTTCTATTCATTTCCATCTGGTACAAGTTTGAATTGTGTTAAATCATTGAACATATATTTCCTTCTGTCACTATGGTAGGCAGGTGCGGTATGGTATGGTAAACACTGCTACCACACTACAGATTGGGACATTTAGATGAGAAATGACAGGGAAAGTGTGGTGTGTGTTAAAGCATTGAGTCTGTGGGGACAGGGGGGAAAGAATGAATGTGTAGAGAGAGGGACACCCTAAAGCGGTTTCCTTCGCTGTGCGGGACGAGCTAACAGTTACAGTACCTGACGATGTTGGGGTGGGACAGTTTCTGCAACAGGCTGATCTCTCGGACAATGCTGTCTTGGTCCACATCGTTTTTGTAAATCTTGACCACCATCACCTTTCGATTTGTGTTGTGCAACACCTGAAGGACAGTGGTCTAGATTAGTTAAAGAGACGGCGGAAGAAAAAGGAGCAGCAGTTCAAGTTGCACTAGTGCTCACTAAGACTCTTTTTAAGCTACAAAGTGTCTGAGGGTCTAGCTCTCACTTCCTCAATCCCTCCTTTGGCCTCTTTCTGGCTCATTTAATCATGCACAAAGCCTAAATGGATGAAGATCAACTCCTGCAGCACTGCTGATTTTACATCAGGAGTTATGTAAAGTGTCAGCTAGGGATGAGTATTGTGCCCCCATGATTTCCAAAGCTGGTGGGCCAATCACAGAATGGCAAGAATGTCTCAATTAGTGGCTAGAACAAAGCAAGCTTTCAGGGCAGTCACACGTAGCCTTTCGACAAGGCTGAAGGGACATGACAAAAGGAATACCTTATAGACTTTGGAGAAAAAGCCGCTTCCAATTAGTTCAGCCGTAAAGTTTTCCCAGAACTCCAGTTTGCGGACGGCGGTGCGCAGCTTCTGCCAGCGGTCCACATGGTAGTACTTGTCTGAGGACTCACCGTATAGGGTGGGGCTGGTGGGCTCTGAGGTCACGTCTACGTCACACATCCTGGAGATGTCCACTGAAGAAGTATGGACAAATAGTGACTTAATAAACTTGTTGGATGGCACTTTATTCATACAGTACCTGTCAAACATTTGGACATAAAACATTTTGACTGCTACAACCAAAGCAACAGTAATATGTCATAGTTGGAATTTCACAAAATCTGTATATATAGTTGTTGACAGATATGTTAGTCCTCCACTTTCAGTATGTAGACTGTTGGTTAGTAAGTTTATTTATCTCTATGTGCACTTCAGTGAGACACATGCTATAAGGTGGCTCTCTTGCCTTTACCTCTCCCCTGTTATGGTAAGCAGATATAACATGAATAGTAATATTTCCATGTGCTAGCTTGTCTGTTTATCGTCATGAGTTCAGATGAAAGCAAAAACAGTAACATTTTGTTTCTTGTCATGATATGTAACATTTGACCAGAAGATATTGTTATTGACCTCTTTTGTCAGGAGAGAGGATAAAAATATGTTTATCTCTGAATAAGATGCTCATCTGGCCTCACCCAAACACAATACACACTAACAGCTTACATTATGTAAATATATAGTGAACAGTACTTTAAGTGAATGTTACTTTATGAACCTGTAAGAAAGTATTGAAGCTTGATTTGATTTTCAATGTGTTTGATAACATTTTATATGAGCACCGTCTTTTTTCTGCAACTTTGTTGACTGTTCTTTTAAATATAACAGATTTGATATGATGAAGGACGAACTGGATCAGAACATGATGTATTAATATGATTGACTCACATTCACTCAGTGTTTGAACTCTTGCAGCTCATCATCTTACACTGGCCACCAGAGACTTGCAAAACACTAGATTCATATTCCATATCGACATTCACGTGTATCTATAAGTAAGTGCATGCAGCATCTGCCAAACAACTATTAAAAAAAATTATGTGTACTGCTCTTAAAGTGACCAAAACAAAAGGCAACAACCACCAAAAGGGCAACTATGCAGCAACAGTACAAAGTACCCCAGGATGAAAGACATGCTCACAAAAGATTTAATTTCACGCTCTCTCTTATTAGCTGCACAGATCAGGGAAAGTGTCTCCACTTTACAGAGTGAAACAAAGACAGTGAATAATGTGAGGCTGAAAATAGAGACAGGACCGACAGATAACAAAGCTGGTCACGGAACACACACACACACACACACAAAATCACACAATGTTCAGAGTAGTCAAGTGAGCTGTTTGTCCTCAACAGGCATAATGTAGGTGTAATCTCATTTCTCACAATGCCAAACACAGAACCCACTGTAACATGAATAAGCCTGAGGGCTCAGGTTTGGTCTCAACATTGGTGGGGACACCACAGTCCTGCCACACGTCCAAGTAAGGATAAATTCTCAATATGAAAGAGCTGCATTCACATTCAAATGGAGGTTTTACACCGTAACAGGCCAAACACTGAGGTAAGTCAACAAATTACCTGGTGTGAGAAACATTGATCTCTTCTGTGCAGTTAAAAGCAGAAAATTGGGAATTAGCCTGAATTGTAGCATTTTCCCCCACATGGTCTGGACTGGGGCAGTGGGATGTCATAGTGGTTAGCCATGTTGCCTTTAAGAATTCAAATTTGATATGTTCTGGCAGTAGTTGCAATATGTTTGCACAACTTGAGCCCCAATATAGTCCCTACCATTCCATCCAATCAAAAGCCATTATTCTTGAATAGACTCGAAAGCACACATATGCGACTTTGTCCCAAAAAGCACTGGTTTAGGATAATTCTGTCTTCCTAAAATAAAAGTAGGATAAAGTAAGATATGAATCGGGGGCATAGCTACTGTGTGAATGACAGACAAATACTGATATCCCCCAAACAAATTGGGTGACATCATGGTGGGTTGACACTTAGTAGGAATATGTCACTTTTGTCCATTTGCAAACCTTCACCAATGAATGACACTGATTGGAAATGTGCATTGAATGTAGACTTGTTTATGGCAGCAGTAGGTTTGCTTAATGTTTCTTAAGCTACTTACTGTCCAGAGGCCTGCGGTTCAGTACAGAAAACTGCCTCACTAAAACCGGACAGATGAAAAGTGGAAAAACTAAGTCTGGCTTTCCGCTGAGGCAGCAGATGGTAATGGGGTCAGTAATTTGCATCATCAGGCCGGTTGGGGGTGTAACGGTGTATTATAATTTCTTTGCGTCCTTTAATAGCAGTCAATTGTTGTTTAACTACCACAGTCTATCTGACTATTGTTGCCAACTATGTTAGCGTCCTCACAATCTTGTAATGGCTTCTTCCAACATAACAATGCAACAGGTCACACAGCTTAAGTTATTTCAAATTGGGTTCACCAACACAACAGTGAACTTCTGTGACCTCCTCAGTCACCAGACAAGAATCCTGTAGACCACCTTTTAGATGTGGGTGCACAGACCATGGGCAGCATGAATGTGCTTCCAAAGTCTTGTATTTACTGTGACTTTATTGAGAAATCTGAATTTAATGGCCAACAGTAGACACAATTTTGTTTAGAGTCTTCCATATATATATATATAAAGCTGGTTTAAACCTCTTTGTTCCTCCCATTCCCCGCTCTGTTTCAATCCATCCAGGCTTTCCACCACATCTTTGTCTTGTATATTATCTCCCAGGCATAGGTACTGTGTACGAATTTCTAACTGACTTCAACTAATGCGTAATTTATATTAAACCAACATTTTTAAATAAATATCTGTGGTTCACCAGAACTTATGTGCGAAACTATTTATTCACCAGACCTGTAAGTTACAAAACTCTGCATTAG
The DNA here is from genome assembly GCF_900963305.1 of Echeneis naucrates. NCBI lineage: Eukaryota > Metazoa > Chordata > Actinopteri > Carangiformes > Echeneidae > Echeneis > Echeneis naucrates. The sequence goes on along the minus strand of NC_042519.1, from coordinate 3,286,281 downwards.
TTAGTAGTTGGCTGGTGGTTCTGGTCATTAATCAAAATAAAGCTTCATAGTTAATGCACAGATGTGAAAGTTCTTTTCATCAAACTGAAAAAGAAATGAAGTACAGATAATTCCTAAGAATGCTGAACAAAGCTGTTCCGATGTTCCGATGTAAAAAAATAAAAAATAAAAACAGCTGATGCATGTAGCAGAAGAGTAAAGCCTTATAATCAATAATAAGAACAGAGCAACAAATGATTAAGAATCAGTCACTAAGGGATGTCAGCACTCGACGAATGAAACACAAAAAGAAAATCAATGATGTAAACAGCCAGAAAGACAATCAAGAGATCAAGAGGAGAAGTTGTTGTTCATTATTAAATTTTTTTGGCAGCTGCTTTCGAAATTATCAAAATTTGAGAAAACACAGAGAAGCCTGCCCTCTGTAGCTCAGATGGGGGAGTGGGGGGGGGCAGTCCTGACCTGATTTCAGCCACAGAGGAGCGGTGTAACGACACTGAAGGTCAGAGTTTGTTTTTCCCATGACAACAGACTCACTCGCCTTAACAATGACGCTGGTGGAAAGCACACACTGACACGCAAACACAATTGGTAGGGTTTCGTCAATCAAACTGGGGCGACCAAGCCCTGCTTTTCAGGCTGCTTTTGTTCATTCGACTCAGTACTAAACAATTGCTGCACTTTCAGCTCCAACACTCAGAGAGAAACGCTTACAGTGCAGCTCTATCATCTAGCTGTCACTCGCTCTGTGTGCCTGCTGTCTACTCTTGGCCGTCCGAACCCTTCACGGCTCCTTCCCTTCTTCCTGCACTGCAGAGAAAGTAGATGTGGCACCAAAACTAGAGGCTGAAAAAAAACTTAGAATAGCAAAAATTCAACTAATGGAAGACTGCACAGAAGTTATTCTGTAAAGCTCTCATTAGTTTGTTGAACAATTGATTGTATTTCAAGTGTCAACCAGTAACAACCATATTTGGATGAGGTGGAGCTGAGGAGGACGGGAAGATCTGACCTGCTCTGGACTCTCTCTGACTCTCATGCAGTTCGCAGTAGCCACACCCCCTATATATATATATATATATATATATATATGTATTTATTTTTTCAACTGTATATATAAATATATAAATACTGGGGGACGTAGCTCAAGGGCAGAGTGCCGGGTCCCAGGTTCAAAACCCAGCCACAAGGCCTACTAGTGGTAGGCTTGTGCCGGTTCCAAGCCAGGATAAATGGGAAGGGCTGCGACAGGAAGCGAATCCGCTGTAAATAACTGAGCTAAATCAGTTGAATGTAAATTCAAAAATGTCATCCATATTTGGCTATATTATCCTAGTTTTAGTCTTTAAAACAAATGAACTAATATACAATCAGGAGTGGGATAATTTCTGTCTAACTATAGCTCAGATCTCATAAAAAAATGGAATATTGCCACTGCGTTGACAGACAATTTTTCACCTCTTTTTTGTTTCAACTGTTGCTGCTGAATATAGACACTCTGCAGTTTGCATCTCACTGTCTTTCACACTCTGTTTCCCACTTCATCTGCTTTTCGTGGCTCTTGTGTTGCCAAGTTCTTCTGAGACATGATTTTTTTTATTTTTTTTTTAACCATCGTGGTAATACTCTCTGTGCGTTTTCACACAGGGGATTCGAAAGTTATACAAGTGACATACAGGAAGTAGTGTATGTCTGAGCACTTATCACAGTCTACTGTGAGTTTGACCTAAGTCTGACCAGCCACACCGTTAACAGGAATATCAAGGCTGACCATCTCCGCGCTGACGTCTGCTCAGCTGATAAGGAATGCTGCTCACGAATGTTTGACAGACAAAAACAGTTCACACCAAAGAGAGAGTTTTCCTGAGGGCTTCATTTCTCAACACAAGGATTCTTTCTAGGGGATTTTAAAAACAGGCAGGCGTTTTAGGTTTGTGAGCTTCTGCACATGAAACTAAAGCCGTTGCCTTCAGGTGATGTCAAGGCAATGACTCACTCAAGTTTACCCTTCCACACAGTCATAAGTGCCCAAAACCACTTAATATCCAAACACCCACACACGCTTTGAGAGATGGACAGAAAAATATAGATTAGTTCTATCCATCATTATTTCTATCATTTGCACTCCATAACAATCCTAAAAGCAAATTTAAGCTAAAGTCATATATTAGGTGAGTGACTGTATTCTCTAAACTGTAGATATCTGGCATTAAATATGTAGACAATGCAGGAGATTGCTTCACAGCAGAGCATAAATCTCTACCTAGCCCTCCAGTCAGAACAATTTAGGCTGTAGCCACCACCTACATTCAGGCTGAGCCCTAAATCTGGCCTGTGCAGAGCCACGGTGTTAATTGCTTTACGGATTTTGCTAAACTAGGTGATGCTCAGAGGAACACCTTAAGGCAGAGAAGGGCAGGCAGGGATTTCATGCTGATGTCTGATCAATTTGATTTCTACATTATTTAATCAGGAAGTCACATTGCAAATCAGATCAAAATCTCTTTTGTAAATGAGATCAGGATCTCATTTACAAGCGAATCCTTTCCAGAGGAAACAGGAGCCTAAATTGTAGCCTTAATTTGTGAGTCAGGACACAGAGTGACACCTAGGCCAGAGGAAAGGGAAGGTTTAAAAGCAAATCTACCCTCAATCCAGTACTTTGATATTCATAATTATGAACTTCCTGAATCATCTAGAGTGGTGATTTTCATATCTGTTTGAGTACCCCATGACAAAAGAATGACATTTTATTTACTTTAGAACAAACTATAAAATTGAAGGTTTAGTATGTTAGATGATTAATGGCTGCCTGGATTGAAGTTGTCGAAATGTGTAAAATTCTATCATCTGCTTATAAATAGAAAATTGCCCATGCCTACGTCATTAACCCCCCCAAAAAAGAAAATATAAATACAATATATGCAATATAAAAATATAATGTACTAACAATGAAGAGAAAGATAAGAAAAAAAATATGATTCTGGGATGAAAACATGGATTAAAAGGGCCATTGTGTAGCATTTAGGTGCATCTATTGGCTGCTTACATTTTCAAGGTGTGACCTGAAATTAAGAGTCATCTCATGCTGTGCGCCACCATGTTCCTACACTAACCCAGAATGGAGAATCCCAACACTTCTTTTTCTCTTTACTGGAAGGACACCACAGGATCTCCTATGTTCTTGCAAAGGGGATGTGAAACCTCACTGCTGGATCCCACTAAAGCTTACAAAGTGCTGGGAACGATTAAGGGGAAGACTGCCCCCTTTCTTTCTTCTGTTTGTTCAGCAATGCCCAATTCCAAGTGCCACATTTGCCAATCTGTCTCTCTCGCAACTTCCCTCGCCCGAGCTCCACATATGTTCTCTTGTCTTCCCCATAAACATAAACAGCAGCTGATGCAGATTGGCTATAATAACATTGTTTGAGTCGAAACCAAACAATTTACAGACAGAGGGCTTTGCATCAGGACCAGGCCAGGACCCAGTATCCCAGGAAGAACAGCTCACTGACTGGGCACATAAGCTGCAGTGGAGTTTCCCCCAGAATGCAGGTTTAAGATGCTTCCGGAGCTCTTTACTTCACAGCCTGATAGCCTATGTCCATGTTCAACATACAGTCTGTGGTCCTGATGAAGCTACATAATTCAACCGCTGGGTTTTCTGTAAATACCTAAACCAACGGAGAGCAGTTCTATCCTAATGGCCCTGTCTATTATGTTTCACCAGAGCTGTGGGTGACAGGTGCTGGTGATATGAACTTCAAATAAGTCATAAACACCAATACTGTACAATCTGTTCACTTAGTAACTAAGCACTAGAAGATAGGAATAGAAATTTGCATAATGTGCTCGTTTGTTTGCTTGGGACATTTGAGGACTCAATAGTCTAAGCTATGGTAACTGAGCTCCGAAAATGGCTGTCATTACTGTGCACAACATATTGCATCTTTCTAAAATGCTTTGACACAAGTTCTGAACTTATGCAACAGCTTCAAAAGGCTATATATCAATGACACACAACGTAAAACAGGTCAAGCCATTTGGCATACGAGACCTTCATGCTGAGATCATGCTACATTGCTAATTTGGGTGACAGCTTTAAAAATAGCAATCCTCATGCAGTGCGCTGTGAGCCTGAGGCAACACCCTGCAGTATATGGTGTTATCTGTCGGAAGCACTACTGGATCAATCACTGGATCCATTTCCAACTAATGCAATATTGGTGTAGATGATGGAAGCAGAATGCAGTGAGTGGTAATGATGAATGGTAATTGTGTGCAGAAATAAAAATAAATATCTGCACTTTTCCTCTGCCTTCTCAGAACTCCAGTCAGTTTAATGGTCTCTAATTCAATTCAGGACTTGTATGAAGGATTAAACTGTTAGCATGTTGAAGCAGATTAGCATAAAGACTTCATACATTGTGCTTTGATGTCTGTGTTGATAGCAGCTAACATAAGTTCAGATCAGCTTGTTCTTTTTTTTTTTTTTATTTAACCAGCTCCTCACAATAAATTTATATTCATCATACAGACATGATGACTTAGTTTGAGTTGTCAGGCCAAAAGACGATTTCTTGAGTTTGTTAGTGTGACTTTTGTGCTAAGGTTTGAAAAAGCTTCAAGACCAGAACCATCTGCAGAATCATGTAGAAATTTGCTTTAAAATTAATTATAAAAAAAAAAAAAAAAAAAAAAAAAAAAAAAATTTGAATAAAGGATCTAGGGTGAAAACCATTTTCTTGAGATGGTTTTCACCCTGATCCTGGCAAACATCCTTGAAATTTGATGACAGCTTATGAATCTTTTGCATAAATGTCATAAAACATCACTGATGTTCACAACCGTGATGAAGTGAAGGGGTTTTCTTGCAGGGATGTCTTTTCTGGGAACAATTACTTGTCACTCAGGAAATGGCAGATAACACATTTCTTCTTTAATTTCTTAACGTTCCTCTGATCTCACCCACTATCGTCACTCACCTTCCAAAAACTTACAGATTACAGATCTACACTCACTTTCTTACCTGGAAAGGATTTGTGTGGTCAACTCTTGAGCGATATTAGCTTTTTCACACTGTCTCTACACTGCACAGTCCATTCTGTACATCCAAGTTTCAACCCATACAGAGCAATTTAAAGAACAGGTAGTGAATATTGTTGACAAGCTTAATTGCTGATTGCATTGCAAAAACTGGAAACACAGTCACATACAACAGCGATCTGTTATTACAGTCATGATTATAATGTGCTCCACCCTGTGGTACACCGCCGAAAAGCAGGGGCAAGTGGTACGGTGATTACTGTGCCAATCCCTGCAACTATATCCAAGAAAAATGTTGCATGGGCGCTCTCTTATATATGCTGCGATAAGGGACTAAACTAAAATGGTAATGAAGGGAGGGGTCCTTCAGCAGCCTTTGCCCTTTCCAAAATTCGGCCGATTCAGAAAAAGTCACAACAGGCATAACAAAGTAGTATAACAACAAGCGTAAATCTTGCATTTTTTCCCAAAGGCCAGCAGGCCACCTGCGAATCTAGTCTATAGATTTCATGCGTTACATCCAAATAAACAGAGCAAACTTGTTCCCACAACAGAATGTCGTGGAAACACTGACAGAGAATTGACCCTAATTTTTTTTTCTGCAAAGAAAAATTCAGTTTGAAAACAACATGCTGCTTGTAGAGAGGGCCGAGTGGGAAAACAAAATGTGCAAGCTGCAGAATGTATCTCTGATACATCTCTACAATGTAGAATTCTGTCCACTTCCTCCCACCAGCACCACCCCAGCAGAACTCATTCAGTGTTCGAGCCATCCCTCAATGTTTGTCAAGCTGATTCTATGCAGGAAAAATTTGTTTAACCACAGATAAACTTAATGAAGCATGGAAAGGTCAACACTCTGCAGCACAGTAGCAACCATAGCAAATAACCTTTATTTTTTTACCTTTCAGTAATGAGTATTCTCTGCTCTCTGTTTTTGCAGCTGATACAGTCTGACATAATTTTTTACTTTTGTTTTCTGCCTTCCATTTTGGGTTTTTTGTTCACCGTCAAAAAAAGAAGCGAAATACTGACTCTGCAAGAAAGTCAGTTAATTCCTTAGCCCTACTCTAATGATTTTAAAAATATTCTTTCTGGTTTTTTTTTCTTTCTATTCTGGTTAAGCTTCAAAGTAGTGAGTTATATCTGGATGTTTTAAACCAGATAAGGGAAAGACATCCTGGGTATGTCATCCTTGCTTCGTAGTGAAGGGCTCAGTTACAGCAGGGAGAGAAGGGGAGCTTGTACTGTGTATCTGGCAGGTCATAGAATACACCGGAAAATAGTGGTAGGTGTTATGGTGTATTGTATCACCTGAGCTAAAGACGGCCCTCCAATAAAAATTTTTTTTAACCTTGTTTACATCCATATGATGCATTTTATATTATGTATATGTGTCATGAGCTAAACAGTCACGGCCCTGGCTTCACATTTCCACCTTGAACTAACAAACATATATTCAACAAACAGGAAAGTCATCCTTCCAGCTTGATGAGTGTGAAGTGAGGGTGGAGTACATCCTGGACAGGTCACCAGTCCATCATAGGGCCAGCACACAGAGACAGACAGAGACCAACAACCACTCACACTCACAACCAATCAACCTAAACATGCATGTCTTTGGACAGTCGGAGGAAACCTGAGGAGGAAACCCACGCAGACACGGGGAGAACATGCAAACTCCAAACAAAAAGGCCCCAGGCCTGGGAATTGAACCCACTCCCTTTTTGCTGTGAGACAACAGCAAGTACTATGCCATTGTGCCTGTCCCACTGTCCCACCAGCGAACAAAATAAACAAATCAAGATGCTATCCACGGCAACTGTTTTGATTTGTCTAATTATCTGCTATGTGAGTGTCAGAGTTAGCGTTGGCACACGTAGTAACACCATGTCAGTCACTGCAAACGAGGTACGAGGTGAAGATAACCCTGTTTTTTCATTTATTTATTTGTTTTACTTTTTGAAAGAAAAAAACATTTTATACAAAGTATTTATCATACCAGAGTACATTAACAGTGAAGACGTCTGGACAGGAACTTTAAAACTTTAAGACGACGAAGACATTTTAGAGTTCCATCTTGCCCTTCTTACAGACAGTGTTTCTTTTACAAAGCTCTGGGTGTAAATCTTCTCAAAAACCTGTGAATACACACATACACACCAATGTACATGTTTGCATGGGTGTGTACGAGCTTAAAGATGAAGGTACAAACCTTCAGAAACTTTTTCTTGCCAAAATGTATGCGTTTAGAAAGTTATCATTGAAGATACAAAAGTGTTTAAAGCACAGCTTTTTGAATGATAAATCAGTGAGAGATGACGAAAAGTGACACAGATGTCTTGCTCAAAAGTGTTTTGAAATGTCTGGTGCAGCCTACACACCACATAGCTAAGCAACGATGCTTCCTCAGCATGTGGTGTGGAAGGTGGCAGTGTGAGGGTAAATAAATGTTATTAAATTGAACTTTGAGTGAGTACTCAGTGTAATCCAAACAGCCACCAAGAGAATGAAGACTTATTTTCAGGTATTTTCCATATCCTCATGTAATTTACATTCAATTGTACATCCTATTATACAGCATCCATGTAGTTTGAATGTACTTAATATGGCACACAAGGTCACTGGAAACAACACTCCATTTCTATGTGTTCTAGATTTTAAATGGAAACTGAAAGCAAAAGCCAAAAATCTCTACATTGCAGTACAACAGGCATTTGATCTACACCTATTTACTGTATGTGTAGAACCCAAAGTACAAAGAAATCAGTAATTAAACTATAATTTGTTGATAAATTATGAAATACTCAACGCATTATTGAACATTATTTCATCAGTTTTTTTTTTTCAATAAGATTATAGTATATAACACAACAGTGTCATTATGTTTATATGGCATGCAATTAGTTAATTTCTACTTCAGCCTTCCATTCACAGTTAATTGAAAAATGAATGTCCAGTCACACCTCTGTTTTTGTTTCATATGCGCACAATTGACAAAAGGACCTCTCTACTGTAGCTGCTAGCTTCAGGCAGTAGGTAGGTTGATCTGGAAGGCTAAGGGTTGAAGTGAATGTAACAATCATGGCTCTAATTTCAAACAGAGGACCTGTGATGAATGTCGTCCTCTCTATCTCCCTGCACTTCCTGCTGCTCTGTGCACTGACTGGCTGAAAACTGCAAAAATGCCCCCAATGCCTACTTCTATTTCTCTTAGTTTTTATATACTTGGTCAGTAATGGCTGCACACTGAGCATGGTTTATTAGTCAGCATCAAAGAGACAGTCACACAGAATGGAAGAGACAGTGTTGATGGTGTCTAACAGCTGGTAAAGGAAAAAGACAGACAGTTTTCCCCTTTTGTTTCTCTCCTCAACAGACACACAACCCAGAAACCTGGACTCCTCAAAGCGATAACTAACAATAAGTAAGCTCACTGTGGCATATTTCTTAATGTCTCTTTTATTAATGAATTGAACACTTTTGGATGCTATTCATTTTCATTAAGGGCACATGATATTCAAAACATATATATTGCAATAATTTTAGTATATATTACATCATTTAAAAAATTGTGTGATTTTTGGTAGATCTTGTGGCAAAGAGGCATAATCCTTTATGTTTGAGTTCATAGGCCTGGACTCTGGAGCACCTCAACACCTCAAGAACGTTTAGAAAAAAAAAATAAATAAAATTAAATAAAAGAATGCAGCTACTGCGGTTTGGAAGTTGTACTTTGACATATCTCAATGAACTGCGAAACACTCCTTTTTATACTACTTTGAAAATCCTGGAAAACATCAGTTGAGCTCTAAAATAGATTCTCAGAGCAACTAAAGTAGCACATAACTGCTGTAATAGATGTGAAACACTGGCATGAAGCAATGCAGCACTGCACGCATACATCAAGTCAACTGACAAGGCTCAGGTTTTTAAATTGATTATCAGATCACTTTTGAGTGAGTCTTCATATAAATTAACAATAAACATAATTAAAATCCTTTTTTTCTTATTGCATGCTCCATGAAATTCATGCATTATCTGTTAGAGGTGCAATGTAAACCACATGAAGAAGAGTATTTAAGTTGGCACAGTACTTACTCCATTGATTTAATAAGCTATTCATATGCATCCTGTGGATGGTGGAACAAACCAAAGATGTCTCTGTGCAGAAACTGAGGAGGAACCACATACAGGCAACAACAAATAAGCAAAAGCACAGACAACACATTTCAACTGTCAAGCAAGCAACAGGAACACTAACAGATGTGAGACAATATGTTGCATGTGCACTTATTTCCTGGTGCCAGTGTTAATGCTTTAGAAAAGACATTGGACTGTATTAGAAATCTGAAAAAAAAATATACACAAAATATACACAAACTAAGCCTCTACTGACAATAAATGTATATATATATATATATATATATATATATATATATATATATATAGGTGTAGGATACATTTAATCTATCACCGTCGACCAACCCTAAGGGGACAGTCTTAGACAGTCTAGTTTCCAACTTGAAATCTTCACAACAGGTTTATTAAGAGCTCAATCAAAGAATAATTAAAGCAAGGGAGCTCCAGGCTGCGAATTACATTTGAGCGAATTACATTTGCTGGTCCGCATGTGTGCTACAAATTATTTCTACACCAAAGCATCTTGTTATTTAATACTGAAGGTCACTTAGCTAGACTTTGATAAATGTCCTGTACAAAGCAGGACCTGACTTGCCACACTGCAGATGCCCCCTTTTAAATTCATAATTAATCACCTTACCAAAAACTAAGTGTTTATTACTTGTATTTATATCTGAAAACAGTTCAAGAAATTTCATTAATCCAGTTATTTAAAGTTAAAGCTAAACCTCAGCCATATTATGAGTTTTATTATCTATGATGCTATTTGTATACTTTTGATTAACGGTCGTTTTTAATTTGCTTTACCATTATTATGTTCCCATTGTTGTCTTGGTATAACTCTTCACTCACTCACTCTCTCTCTGTCTCTCTTTCACCCTACCTGCCACTGAACACGAGTCTGTGACTGTTGACAAGTGCTTGGGCCACAGTTGATATGATTATAAAGAGTAAATTCAAACCTGACCTTTGTGAAAACTTCCCGGACTTAACTTAAGCACTATGAAAACAAGATTGCTAAACCTTACAGAAGGAGTGTGCGGATCCATTACCACATATTGTGCAACTGCTCTTGGACACTGATCCTGACTAATGCTTTTCTTTAGTGGGTTTGTTGCTCTCTGCGGTCAGGGCTTATTATCATTGGGCGTGTATCTATCAACCAAATCCTGAGGATTTATTTTGTGTACTTCGGCTTATCTGAAGGTAAAATCCTTGTTGCGCTGCTACATAACAGTAAGATTATGCTGAGGCAGCTCACTCCACCTCCTCAGTTACATATCAATATCGAAAATCCACAAAAAAATTGATTGGAACTTTGGGAACTTTACCATTTTTGCAGTGCACAACACTGTTGATTTGTTTTTTTTTTTTTTTTAGTTAGTTACTTAGTTTGTTCGTTTCTTTTCTTTTTGATGAGAGAGACAGCAGAGGAGAGCGGGAGCTGACAAACCTTACAGATAATGCGAATAAAGACTTCAAAAACGGCTTTAGGGGCTGCAGAGTAACAAACACTGGGTATTTTACCAGCTATCACATTTCAGGGCCCCCCATCCTGAGGTTGGTCACCACTGCAGGGTATCTTGTCCTGCAAAGACAATCCTCTACTTAAATGTTTGTATCTGGGCTTTGAATAATTCTGTTTTGGGGTTTTAATCTGCTTCGTGAACTAACTAAGCAACAGGCTGGTAAATTTAGCACAGTTGTTAACCCCTTTAACTTCTCCCTTCTGTGGATTCATGTCTCGCGGAATTGAGCTGCTGAGCTCATTCGCACACGATATCTGTCTTTAATATTCTTGGGCACTCTTGTCTTGCTCTTTGGTTTTGCAGCTGACAGCTGGAAACTTTCTACGCAGAACATAACGAAGACACGGCGGTGTACTCACGTAGATGGAGTCCCGGCGTCGCTGTGTTTGAGCGGCTCAGCTGTGAGGCATCACGTATCCGCTCCAGTTTGCTGTTTGTGCAGGAAACACGCTTCCGCTGCAGCTCAGCTCAGCTCAGCTCAGCTCAGCTCAGCTCACCTCACGGCGGATCTGCTGCAAATGTAAATGAATGTTTTCTGCGTTGTCTGAGGAACCTGCGAATGAAATGAGCCCCGCCCCTCCCCGGGGAAAGGGGCGGGCCACGCGCCTCATCGCCTCACGTCCTCCGTTTGGACGATCGCAAATTCGCATCTGTCTACAAATCCACAGATGAATGCGTCGATTGCGCTTATGCAATAAGAACACAGCAGCAGTATGATGTATGACACACGTGAATTAATAAAAAAGCGAACATTATAAGGATGATTTGCAAATTTGACATGAATCCACTATAGTTTAAATTAAAAAACATCAAACATGAATATCAGTAAGTACAGAATTTCCAAATATGTTAATGAATTCATGAATAATGACATTCAAAAATGTATTTGAAAGTGTTGATGTGTAAATTGAACGTGATCATTTGTGAAATTATTCATGGGTATAGTCACTTGTGAAAGCGTTTGAATCCTGTTAGGAGCCCTTCAGACTCCCTTTCAAGGAATATGCTCACAATGACTGCATGTCCTCTTCTTTATTAAAGTCCAAACATTGGTGCATAATACCACATAATGAGCTTTTTTAAATGAAGCCAGGCTCCTCTGAAAGCTATTTGTGCTGATGAGATGTATCTCGATGCAGCTCGGCACAGAGGTGGGAGTGTTTTGAACAATGTAGAACTCTGGGCCAGAGCTGAAACTCCCACTCAGTCAGTGTGGGAAATGAATAGACTCAAACAGAAGGCACACAAATAGACAAATGGATACCCTATGGAGAATGGAGATGTTTACATATTGCAGTGGGGAAAGGAACACAACAAAGCTGGCTAATTTGCAGTTGTTGAGCTGAAGGTTTACGTTACTGTAAATATGCACAGACAAAATGAATAACAAAATGGATAGGAGAACTCAAAGAGGCTACTGAGCATGACGAAGATTTGGTTTATTGCAGAACAATAGTGCATAAGTATATGTGTTTAACAATGCTTAAGGCATGTCTTTAACCTCTTTAAATTATATTTGCTTCTGACCCAACGTTACAAGTTATAGTGTTTTATGGTTGAGCAGGTCAACCAAAGAATTAGCTTTGCTGTCAGAAACATGCAGTGCATCCAACCATCCATTATTCATACCCTTAACCTTACAGAGTCGCAGGGAGCCACTTCCGTCTCATATTTGCCAAGGGTTGTGTACAGCCTCAATAGTTTAAACGCATAGACTGCCTCTCTATCTAATGACCATCAGGGAACAATAAAAAAAAGTCAATGAGAAAATGGCCTTCATTTATATGGCACATGATTTATTCGCTCAATAAACTTCTCCCTGATTAGTTTATGGTGTCGGGCGATCAATTAACACATGATGTTCATCTTTTAAATGATGGTCCCGTTTAGAGGAAAATAGACCATAAAGGAGGGGAAGAACCACCAAAAAGATAACAAAAGCAAAATTGCAATGGGTTACCTCACAGCGACTTAACTCTTTACCTTACCATCACATGGCTGCCGATTACTTCACTTTGTTAAAAATCACTGTGGGCTTTTTCCTTTGACAATGTCTTGTCAACAGCTTGCTAGTGTTTGACAGCTGCGCAACACCCCTTTTCGTGATGTGTTCAGCACAGCTGCCATCAAGCAATTACAATGTGTACAGCGATAAGAGCTCATCCTTAACATTCATTGCCTGGTTGATCTGCTTTCCTTTTGTTGTGTCTGACAGACACGGCCAGAACAAGCTTATTGTATTTTCTTTCAAGATGACAAGTCCTGCCCCATCTGATTGGCTGCTTAAAAAGAAGCTACAGTGATGACTCCAGCGCCTTTCTGAAAGCACAGACCCTCAAGAGTGGACATGGGCAGGGACATGGAAAGGGACATGACTTCATGACAATGACTAATATTGCTCTTTGACTGCTGGATAGGCAACTGATTGGTAACATATGTGCCGCAACTGGTGTAACATGTCAGATTCATATATAATATATAAAAAAAAAAAAAAATCAGGTTTGGATATTTCATGACTTTAGTGAACATTAGACACAGACACTTAAAAGACATTTTAAGACATAGTCACATTACATTAGAAACTATTAAAGCACTCGCTGATCCAAGGATGAGGAGGAGCATTGTTACCACTGTTTTCTTTCAAGGATTCGATCAGATTTTTTGATAAAGGCCCCACACTGGCACCACATGAAGTATCATCAGCAGCTGCCAATGCTGACACTCACTGGTGAATCATGAAGTGTCTAATTTTGAGCCCACTCTTTGGCTCTCAGCTCCAGGGCAGTCATCAGCCAGCAGGCCAGTTGATATGCAGCACTAATGCTCTTACCTTCTGCTCTTGCTGGGTCGCCATCATGCAGTCTGTTGATGTGTTGTGCCACAAACTTTTTTAAAAGAAGTGTTGCCAGCGCTACATGACCAACATTAGTATTAACATTTTAACAATTCATGTAAACTAATCATCAGGTGAGCCCAGAACCATCACTAGTTAGTCTGCTTTATGCCTCCACTGCTGGGGGAACTCCCATGAGTCTTTGACAAACAAGTAATAACTATTGTGCTTAGTAAGTCATCTTACAAGTTATATGGCAGTCATTTAGACGTATATTTATGTACTTAAAGTATATTTTTGTGATGATTATTATCCTATTATTTTTTTCTAAATACTAATCCAATGTTCCATATTTGCAATAGAGGAAACAAAATTGGATACTTTCATCCTTTTATGCTCTGTAAGGGATAATCACTGCCAAAATATGTAAGAAAATAAAAGGCAGCTTGTAATAACTAACTCTCATTTTCCTGATGTTTTTAGAGTTCAACGACAGAATTCAATGGCAACCTGACTGGAAACCCCATTTTAGAGGCTCTTGGGTTATAATTTACCAATGTATTTACAGATGAGGACCAACAATGAAACAGACGAGACTCAAACTCGTGAACGCTCTACCTTCTTGGCACAGTTAGCAAAACCAAAAACAGAGGAACCTTTCTGTGCTACACTCAGGACCCCAATAATTCAAATTTATCTTGATGTAAAAAAGCTGTTTACTGCAGCAGTGGGCATACTCTTTATTTTACTATACACAACATGTACAGAACAAATATGAATAAAACTTGAATCAATCCATTGGAAAACAACAAACGTGCATTCAACATTTGTCCAATAATTAAGTTCATATGGAGACACCATTTAATGACTCAGCAGCTGGGAAACTGCAGAACAACAACAACAGAAACAAAATAACATGTCATACTTTTTGACAAAAGAGTCAATATAATATAACCAAAGCATTCACCCATAAGCACATACGTATAACATATAAAATATAAAGCTCCAATATCCAGAGATGAGGTATCAATCTATGAGGCATTTGGGTGCACAGTATTAAAGTTACAATCTCTTTTCTATTTTAAGGCTGAACCAAAAATAAAAAATAAATAACACACACACACACATATATATATATATATATATATAAATAATAAAAACAAAATTAAAAATACAGATTAAAAATATTCTTTACTTGTTAACCTGCTTATTCCTGAAAAGGGAACTTAAACTGCTGACACATGCTGCCACCAGCTGGTTCTCACATATAATTACAATAAACCTGGTTCATATACACACACCCTAAAGGATACACAGTAAGCCAGAGGCACAGTAAACCACCTGATAAAATACAAGTACAAAATACAAGATAAAATACAAGTTTCTTTTATATGTGTAGATTAAGGTCAAGCTCTGAACAGTGTAATATAGTGAAGAGTTTAATTTTTTATTTTTTTTTTTAACTCCCCACCATTGGGTACAGACTGAAGACTGAATACAGCAAAAACTGTCTTCTTTTAAAAAGAAGTTGAAGTGGAAGTTACAGTATCTAAGGATACATCACATCATCTTGTCATCTTCACTAAAACAGCACTACTGAACAGACTTCTTGAGTTTTTCAGCATTTTGCATAAACAAGTTAAAGCACATTGACTGGCTGCAGTAATAATGGCAAAAGCAGTGTGGCCTTCCCTGCAGTCAGATCAAACACATTTAATTCATGTCAGCAGGTATTTTTCTTTAGAAATTAGACACGCTACTATGTTGGTTATTTTAGTTGGCTACAGTATAGTCTCGAACCCAGAACTACAAGGTGTTTGACATGCACAAAACATATAATTCCATTGACTATAACACGACTTGGAGGGCAGCATTCATTTTTAAGTATCCAGCTACAGAAATATCTTCTTTGGTGTTTCTGAATTTTATGAAGGATTTCACTTTATTTCATTAGTTATACTAATGATTCGAGATTCTGTTATTTAAGATGCAATCACAAAAAAATTTGTTCATTCCAAAAATCTTTTGGATTTTTGATCCCATTTTTCAAGAAATTTGTTCTATTAAATATCATGTAGTGAGTTTATATAAAGCACAAACTTATCAATTATATACATTTCTAAATATATTTTTCCTCCACTTAGTGAACTCAAATGGTTTGATGATTTGAGTACATTCATTGACATCAATTTCAAGCAGAAAACTCCAAAGTTGCATTTCCCTTAATGGTTTCTTCAGACTAATACTCAGTCCACATAGACTCCAATGTTGAAATATTAAACTTTACAGTAGAAATACACATGCTTATAGCGCGGAACAAAAAAAAAAAATTTTTTTTGGTCTCTATGGCAATTTCCTTTATGACAGCTACCAACTTTGACAAAACTCAACATTTACACTTCATTAAGGCTTTTATTTATGCATAATTGAAGGCAAATCACTTATAGTGACAAGTTGGTGAGATAATGCTTATCACAAACCTAAAGGCACAAAGTGTCAGATCACCTCACATCTTCAAACTGGAGAGAAGTACGGAAGGCAAGCAATAGCAAAATGGAGATGCCACACAGCTCAATCTAAACTTCAAACCTCTGACTGATATCGCTCATGCTGCATCCATCTTTTTATATTTTTAGAAATAAATATATTGCTTATTATTTATTAGACTCATTTATCATTTCCTTCCTTCATCATCTTTCATTCCCTCATATTCAATTACTAACAGGTGATGCAGAAAATGCAACCATTTTAGAATTATAACTTTTTAAATGTCAGATAAATTTCTCTACAATGATGATTTTGTTCTAGGAGATAATGTTTTGGGGTTTTTGGCAGTTGGCCAGACAACCACGATTAAACAAGATTAAAAGGTATGACTTTGAGCCTTTTAGAGTATTTTTATCTGAAATTAATCACTTAGGACACAAAATAAGCATCCACTCAAACTAATGGAAGTAATTGGTTGTCACTATCTTTTTCAACTTTTTATTCAGTATCTGGACTAGCGACCTGTCCTCACTCAGTGTGAGCTGGGATTGGCTTCAGAAGCCCGCGACCCGGAAATGGATAAGATAAATGAATGAATGAATGTTCCATCTCTAAAAGTACCAGTAATGGTAAAGCAAGTTTCAAATTATTGTTTTATGTTATCAGTCCAAATTTCAATATTACAGAAAGGCAGCGACTGAATCAATGAATTGGAGGAGGACTATTTCTGTACTTTTACTTTGAGGATTGACTGAAATGTGATCCCATCCTCTTTGGCTTGTGACCTTTAAAGACACAGCTGACTGCACAGTTTCCTTTGTATATTTCCTAATACAACTAGAATGCCTAGAAAAGTATTCTCCCCCCTTGGAGAATAAAATCATGGTCAATATAATTTGGCTTTTTTGAGAAGAATTGGCAACCCCCCCCTCTATAATATCAAAAAGATAACACATTTTTACAAAATGTAAATTAATTGTGTCATATAAATGTAAAGTAAATGATAGCATAAGTATTCACCCCCTTCAGGTCAGTATTTAGTGGATGCACAGACCACAGCACCAAGTCTGTGTGGATATGTCTCAATCAGACTGGCACATCTGGAAACTGCAATTTTTCCATTTTCCATTCTTCCTTGAAAAACAGCTCAAGCTCTGTCAGGATGCTCAGGGATTGGGCGTGTACAGCATTTTAAGTCCAGCCACAAATTCTCGATTGGATTGAAATCTGGGATTTGACTTGGCCACTCCCGAACATTCGCCTCGTTTTCTTTGAACCACTTGTGTGTAGCTTTTGCTGTATGCTTGGAAATAAATCTTCTCCCAAGACGTAGTTCTCTTACAGATTGAATCAGATTATCCACCAGGATTTGATGATATGTTTCTGCATTCATGTCCCCTTCTACCTTTACAAGCCTTCCAGGGCCTGCTGCTGACAAGCATCCCCAGAGCATGACGTTGCCATCACCAAGCTTCACAGTGGAGATAAGTTGCTTGGAGTGTTCTTTTGTCTTCATGTTGTAATTATAGCAGGAAGAGTGATGAACCAGAGACTGGGCCTCTCAGACACAGATGTTTTTATACTACAATCACTTGACACACATCAGCTGCACTCAGGTCATCAGCTAGCTGGACCTCTGTTGAAGTAGGTCAGTCACTTTAAAGGAAATTAATATTTATGCTAACACTTTTTTTACACTATATATTTTTAATTAACTGACAGTAGTTTGTAAAGTACAGGATGAGCATGGTTGAAACTTTTTCACTTTGACATGAAATAAGCTTTGTTGCAAATTCTTGTCAAAAAAAGCCACTCTTTTACCATCAACCAAGTCGTTCAATGGCACTCCATTGCATCAGGCTACTTATTTCATTACTTTCAGTTTTCTTAACTGTGAAGCGCATGGCAATGGTGGCTCTCAGCAGCTGGTGTGGCCTTTGGAGAAATCCTGCCAAGCATGCTGCAGCTTAGATGGCTTGAACCCATTTACAATTATAAGTTTGGCAAAGGTGCACCTGTTGTACTCCAGGTTCCTGATTTCAAACAGATTCCTGAGAGTGGGCAGGCTGATGGAATACACGGGCTGGACACCTAACACACGCAGACATAGTCCCACGTACACATCCTCCAAAGAGATCATCCGGATAAACCGGGATGCCCAGGAGATCCTACCAGCCATGTCTGCAGAGAATACATACCCAGCTCCGGACACATACGGAGGGAATGTGTCTTCTGGATACTGTTCCTCTGACACATACCACTTGCTGTTACTATCCCTCCTTGGCCTGCCATCGTTGATGACTGATCCTGTGATGAAACTCTGCCGTGGGGAGCCCTTTAGCCACTTGATGAGGTAGAACACATTCACAAAGATGTCAGCATCCACCTTCATGGCGAAGACGGCATTTGGGCAGTAGGTTGCCAGCCAGTTCATTATCATCAACGTCTTGATTGTCAGATTCTGGTAACTGTCCTGGAAGTTCATCTGGATAATATCTGCATGCTTTCTATTTTCATCCTCCAGCTGGTCCTGGATGCTTGGCAAGTGCCCCCCCATTGGAAGCCCCATGTAAAACATAGTAAGGGTGTCCTGACTTGGTGCACCCCATGTTCTCCTGATGGTCTCTCTTGCACTGGTCTCCTGGGGGGAAACTGGTACCATGAAGACCAGGAAGGGGATTCTGTCCCTGCACACATCAGGCTGGTTGATAATGTAGTGGTATGACTCGGGGACTAAGATCCTGTTTTCCTCCTCAGGGAGGGGGCTGAGTTTTGGAAGGGGTTTACCCGGAATACTCACAAAGAGCTGAGCAGACAGGACGAGCACGGCTGAAACTGAAAGTAACTTGATAATCCTCCAAGAATAAATTGTCGTCATTGCCCCTTAGAAACACTTTTTTAATGTTTATTTCACCAGCGCCTGTCGAGCCTGCCGCCGTACTTCCAAGTCCGAGTCGAAATACGGAAGTCATAGAATACCCATGGGAGGGGCGTCTGTCATAACCACGGGCGGCCACGCCCACCGGGAGTCAAACGTCTCATACGCTCCATTAGAGCTGAAACGATCCATCGATTAACCATCTCAGATAGATTAAAAAAAAAAAAAAAAAAAACATCATTTAATTACAATTTTCCTGACTCGAAGCTCCGTTTCCTTAATTTCACTGCTGCCAAATATAAATTCCGCTGTTGTGTTTCACACGGACGCTTATTGTGACGCACATGACGCCGGGATCGCCACAAACAATTTGAAGCGAATCTCAGAAGAGACGCGGGCAGACAATATCTAAAGTGCGGGAACACTTCAAAATGGAAAAATGAAAAATAAATACAGCTTAATGTATCCACCGTGGTACGGAGCTACACTTCAGTGATGCAGCATTTTCAGCGAAAACACTCCTGTAAACTATACAGTCGTTGTCAGAAGTTTACATACACTCAAACAAAAACTATTCAAGACAGCTTTAACCCAATTTGAATGAAGACATATATGTGGTTATTCAGTCATAGTATCTTCATTATTCTGCCAATGGGGCAGATCAGAATTTTTGACCCAAGATAAATATTTAGTTGTTTTACCTAAATGACCTCAGATTCTTGTGGTTCATAAGTTTACATTCACCCATACACCCACTTGTCTGGCCTATTTAACAGTTAATTAGTTGAAATCAGGTTGTGCAATCATTCATGGAATCATCCCTTTAATTTGGTGTTCATTCATGTTGTGTAAAAGCCAAGGTGCAGACATTATGGGGTATAAAAGCAGCTTGACTTTACACATACTGCATTTCGACTTGAGACTTGCAATGGGAAAAGTGAAAAGAATACAGCCATGACATCAGGGAGCGAATTGTTGCCTTGCATAAGTCAGGCTTGTCTTTTGGGACCATTTCAAGGCAGCTTGATGTACCAAGGGCATCTGTTCAGACAATTTTCCACAAATATAAGCACCTTGGGAGAACAGCCGTAATGCCATGATCTGGAAGGAAATCCAGAGATGAAAAGCTTTTGGTCAGAAGGTGAAAATTAACCCCGAGACCACCAAGAAAGCCATCTGCAATGAGTTGGCTGCTTCAGGAACAAATGTCTCAGTGTCCACGGTCAAGAGAGTTCTCTATCAACATGCGCCAGAAAGAAGCCATTGCTCAAAGAGAGACACAGAAAAGCTCAGCTGAAGTTTGCAAAAGAGCACCAGGATAAGAATAAAGCCTTCTGGAGTGTCATGTTGTTTGCCGAGACAAAAATGGAACTGTTTGGGCATAATGACCAGCGATGCATTTTCTGGCGAAAGGGAGAAGCCTTTAATCCCAACAATACCATCCCGATGGTCAAGCATGGTGGAGGAAGTATCATGTTGTGGGGTTGTCTTGCCGGGTCAGGAACTGGTGAATTCCATAAGCTCAATGGAATCATGAGAAAAGAGCAATACTTGGAAATATTGCAAGGAAACCTCAAAAAGTCAGCCAAATCTCTGCAGCTTGGTCGAAATTGGATCTTTCAACAGGACAATGATCCAAAATATACTGCAAAATTAATTTCAAAATGGTCTCGGCAGAACAATGTGAAAGTACTGGAGTGGCCTTCACAAAGCCCTGACCTCAGTCCTATTGAGAATATGTGGAGTGAACTGAAGAAACGAGTCTGTAAGAGAAGACAAATCTGACCGAGTTGTACCAAATCTGCCAGGAAGAGTGGCCAAAAATTCCAAAGGATTACTGTGAGAAGCTCATTGATGGCCATCCGAAGCAATTTGCTGAAATTAATGGAAAGTTAATGGAAATGCTACCAAGCACTAAGCCCTGAAGACAAAGGTGTATGTAAACTGACCCAGTCAAAAAGCTGTGTTCTGCAAAGAAATATCAATAAATCTCAAACGATGAGGAATTTTTGCCTTTTCTTTTTATTTCCCAAAAGCATTAATCCTAGGGCTTCCTTCCTTATTAATTGTGGGGTGTCCCAAGCCTCAATTTTAGGGCCAATTCTTTTTAGTCTGTATATGCTTCCGCTTGGGGACACTATCAGGAGGAACGGCATCAGTTTTCACAGCTATGCTGATGCTATACAGCTCTACATTGCCATATCTCCTGAGCAGCTGCGGTGGGTCAAGGCTAGGTCACTGCCCATCCATGAAATATTGACTTATATTTGTATCAAGTTTGTTGAACCATGAATCAATCAACCACAACAAATATGAACTACAACAACAAAAATGTGTTTTTCCTCATGTGACTGTGTAATAGACCATACTTGCAACTGCCAGCAACCATTTTGCCTCTAAATTTTAGGTTAGGCTTGTGTGATTTGATTGGCAAGCCCTCCTCCAGGTCAAGGATGCTGGTAACACTGGAGTCTATGAGAGCTAGCAAACTTTTTGCTCTCTTAACAAGCAGAGGCAGCCTTTCATTGGTGCATGAAAATTCAATTCGAGTGCGCCCAGACCAATGGTATTGTTTTCCATATTTTTAATCTTAACGAGATTGGACAATCAATTTTTGATCAACAACATCCAAGTTCTGTCTCTAGTTGTACTGATACTATGTCAATGATCTAGTTTAACCGATTTTTAGATTGCGTTCTGATAGTGTGGTGCTATTTGACCCATCACATGCAACTGTGCCCCCCCCCCAACAAATTTGATCACCAGCCACCCATCCTCCTGAGGACACAAAGCCAATTGATTTTCTTCTGAAATGCATTTTAGATATTAAATCATGCATGGCAGAGTATTTCCCTCAGCTGAAAAAGGGCAAAACTGAAGTTTTAAATTTTGGTCCTGAAGCCAAGAGAGAGAAACATTTTCCAAAACTACCTGATTTTAAACCAGCACAATTTGAAGAGAAGCTGGACTCAGAGCTCGATTTTGATGCATGCTTTAGTGCCTTGCTTTCTGGTCTTACTAAAAAGAGCATTTCTGCAACACAATATAAGGAATTCAATACAGTACACATATGTTCTAAATCATCATCATCTAAATCATTGATTCATTTGAGGAATCACCATGACAACAAAACAAAGTATGTCTACTGACCATGTGTCAATTTCTTTTCATCAAAGACAAAAAGGGAGCATCTTCCTTTTAAACAAACTGTTTATTGTAATACAGTTTACAGAGAAACACCTGTTGTTCACCCAGTTATAAACAAACAAAACAAAACAAACTTAATTTACACAGGCATTCTTAAGAAGGTCAGTGGTTTAGTATCCTGCCATGGCAGGGGACAGGGTGTGGGGGTAGGGGCTTTTGGGAGGGGGTAGAAACTAGTTCTCTAGTTTTGGCCTGTTCAAACACTATATTCATCAACATAAGATTCAAGGCCTTACCATGTCAACTGAAATTCAATTGGAACTGGCCTTTTTTTATGTTTTGGGTATCAACATTTTATGTCAACAACACGTAACATTCCCTTGTTCAACATATACAGCATATTACTGTATTCACATTTTGCAAAGAGAGAAAAATTTATGAAATCACCGAATGTCATAATATACTGAATAATAGGTCCTGCCTTCGGTTCATGAGAGAAACAAAGCAAATCAAAACACGCCAGCTTTTCTTTTTTGTGTTCTTTAGGTTTTAAATTACAATATGTGGTTGGAAGATGATGCCTTCAGGTGCTCACATAATAATGGAAACATTGCCATCCAGGTGCATATGGGAAATACTTTTTCGTAGGTTTTTTTCTTTACATTTCCATCTCTATCACTTCAGATGATGGCTTCTGCTGAGGGAGATGAGGGACCCTGGGGGAAGATAGGGCGGCACTGACACAAGTGAAGTTGCACAAAGACAAACAAATGGCAGGTCAAATGGAGATACATCAATATCTCAGTACTGCCACCTGAGGAATATCCCTTTTAAAATGTTATGTCAGATGCATGTACACTGCTGTACAAGGAATAGAATGATAATCCATCTGATTTATCACTGTTTTAGCAGTTTTAGCAAAGAGACCCTGAACCTAAACAACCACATTGTGCTATAAACAGCCTCACCTCTCTGTAATTCCCTTGGATGTGAAATGGTGAACTGTATTAATGACTGTACAAAACATAATGCCCAAGCTGCACTCACGCCTCCCCACAAATGCTGCAACACGAGGGAAGGGATTGGAAACAGGTGAGATGGATTTGTTTGTGCTCTCTTTGGTCCATGAGTAGAATCTGCGTGGGCTTGATTGGAATTCCAGCTTGTAACATGCACATTGATTTCAGCACAGGCAGTATTTCCACAACTGTTTCACGGAGGGGTGGGGGTTACTGAGTCAAGGCTGATTTCTGAGAAAGTGAGAAAGAGGAAGGTTTTGTGTGGAGGCAGCAGGGCTCTTGGCAGTGGCTTTGGTCGGTGCTGGGTGGGTGGGTGTAGGAGTCGAGGTGGTTTATGGGGAGTCCAGACAGAGTAGTAGCAGTGTTGTTGTTAGTGGTAGTGGAGCTTTGTGGATCATTTATGATCGTTTCCTCCTTCCCTCCAGGTTTCTGAAGTTGGAAGGCCTGATCTTCATCTCAGCAAACTCAATTGAGTGTTCGTGGCCTTTCCAGTGGAACCAGTTGACACCCTGCAGAAAAAGGCATGCAATGTTATCATGGCAAAAGCAACTATCCTGCTTCACAAAAACATTGCCACAGGTTTGTTCTGTTTTTCCTTTTGCTTTAACCAATTATGTGCATGGAAACTATGGGATGATTAAATTGAAGGGAATTATCATGGTTTTGGCAAATAAAAAGTATTAACAAGCTTTCGTAATATTTTAACAGAACTTAATGGCACCCTCACCATGTTCATGATTTCTTGTTCAGCACCTGCTTCGCACCACCACAGCTATAGATCTATCACACAGGGATGGCTGGTATGCTTGGGCTAACAGAGTTAAGCCCTCCCTTATCTTTTTTCCAAAAAGTTGAGAAAAGTCTGAATGTGACGTGTCAAGACACACCACCTTGATTTTCTCATCATTTGGTTTAAATTCATTCAGTTTAAACTTTGCAAGTGTGGCTAAGAAATTTCCCATGCTGCTTTTTGGAGGAGATACAACTTAGACCCGGCAAGAAATTTATCTGACAAAACTGGGAATCTAAGTGTAACACAAATGAAATTGTAAACTGTGTAAATCTTTCAAGTTAATATTTTGTGGTCATTGGATGCTGTTGTTGGTCCTGCATGAACTATTAATGGGTTTTATTGTATTCGTTTGTCACCACAGTAAACTCATATTACAGGTTGGTTTTCCAAGAAGTCTGTTAGAATAAACACTATTATAATTTGTTAATTGGACAATAAAAAAATGTATACCTGAGTGCCCTTAAAAACTGCTGGAGACCTTGTCCTCCACACTATTCACTACATTGGTGGCACACAGTTTCTCAAACAAAGAGATGATTCTTGCTATCAGAGCAGAAAAATTTCAAAAAGTATGTTCATTATTGCTTTCATAGAAAGACTGACAAAAACCAATGAGAATCCTTGGGAACCTCTTCAGCAACCCTCCAATGTCCCCATCTCTTAGACTAATTGCTGTAGACTAGGTCATTCAATGCAGCAATAAAATCTGCATTCTAGACTACAAAATTTGTTTGCACTACTGAAAGGCTTTGTGCTTCATCTTACACATCTTACACATTACCTAAATCCATGCACACTGTACTGTACTGCACTGCACTGTTCTGAACCTCATAGTTTGAACCTCTTTTGTCTTTTTTTTATATTTTATGTCACTTTATTTATTTATTTATATGTTACTTGCTCATTACCACTGCCACTTTATAATTCTTGTGCTTCTATTCTTGTATTTCTATACCTGTGGTTGCTGCTGTAACAACCGAATTCCCTAAACGTGGGATAAATAAAGTCCTATCTTAATCTTATTGGGCCTTCAAAGACCCTTAATTTCACACATGTGAATGAATGTATAGAGAGTCACCCTCTGTTTTAGAAAAATCCACCTGCATAACAATTTCTGGTCTATGTACAAATTCCATACCTTGCTGTGACTGTTATCTCCATATCGTCCCATGAGGTTGACCCGGTGACAGTTTTTGTACCAGAAGGCTCCCTTGTAGGACAGGGCACAGTTGGTCACAGCAATGTCGTTGTCGTGGTCATAAGTGGAGAATGGACGACCGTGGTGGTAGGTCATAGAGTCACCTACAACAGACACAGCAGAGAGAGAGTCGACTCCATGGCCTGGGATGCAGCTTCTACTAAAATCTAAACAATAAGAAATCCATCCATCCAGTTTTTTAAACAGCTGGTCAGTGTGGGGTTGCAGAAGGGCTGAAGCCAATGACAGCTGACTGTGGCACACCCTGGACAGGTGAGGGCCGAAGTATACAGAGACCAAACAAAGTCCACACAGAAAGTCCCCAAGTTTGGGGATCGAACGCAGAACATTTGTATTGTGCACCAAACCACTAACAACCACCACCCCCCAACCCCCGCCATGCAATAAGAAATTCCAAAACAAATTTAATGAAGATAGAAATTTACAATGCTCATGCCTTTACCAAGCTAATATTAAAAATACAGCGAAACCAAAGGTGCACATCGTATTGTATTAGGGTGAGATTTAATATCACTACAAATTTGTTTTCACTGATGATGAAGTATTCTTTGTGGTGTTTTGCCCCCTGTTCCATGAAACAGTTGTGGAAAATCAGAGGCTTTGAAAAGAGACACAGATATATATTTAAGAGCAAGTCTAAAGCATGTCTGCAGCGGGTGCCAGTTGGCCTGGGGTCTGAAAGCACAGAGAGATGAGCTAAAGCTTTGTGTTTGTGTTTAGCTGTGGGCCACAGAAATCAGCGCTACCTGCTGTTCCGCTGTATCCTCCCACGTGGACTTTGTAGCGGGTTCGAGGTTCAGAGACAGAGAACTTGTCATACTGAGCGTGGGCTGTTTCTCCTTTGTCTCTCAGGTCCACTCGCAGCTCGTACTGACCTCCAGCTGTGATCTTATGTAAGTTGGACAGACCTGAGTGAGAGACAAATATCAGTGATAATCAATTGCATTTAAGTAATGAAATATATATTGTTAATAATACAAATTAAGTTTTTAATACATTTTTTAATATGAAGAATAATGAAGATTATCCAATGAAATAAAAAGGTCATACACTGATTATAAATTTTACACTCATTAAATCAGTAAATCTGTACATTTTACAATGAATGATGAAACAAAATACAGCAATAGATGAAACAAAAAACATTGTTTTCATTAGTGTGAACAATCTGAATTACTTGCTCAATATATTGTTCTATTTGCATATTTTTATGTGTTACATTTGTGACGTTGGGTGGAAATTACCAAGCCAGAATTCATCATTCATGTCACCGAAGCCGGCTGTGTAATTCTTCCAGTTGCGGAAAAACTCCAGCCGACCGCTCTGACGTCTGAGGAAGACCTGCGAAGAAACAAATGACAAAAAAATAAATCATTCTGCAAAAGTGGATGCTTGTGAAACATCTTTACTAGTGCATTCTTTATACATAGGATTTGAAGATAAAATAATTGAAATACATTTCATAATTTTTCAGAGCATCTGCATTGAAAACTATTTTGGCATGGAATGAGCTGAAAAGGGTGAAATGTTCCAAAAAGCTGAGGAGGACTGCAGCTTTTGATTATATCACATATCAGTGTCAACACAGTGTGACATCACATTACATTAAATTTGTTAATGTTTACCAGTCTTAGAAAACAGGATATCAGTAAAGCTTCAGAGCAATAGAAAGTCTTGATGCAAGTATTAAGTTCTCTTTCTTTAACTGAGTACAGAATTGTACACCCCGAAGGAGTCGCCCCCTGATGGTCATGAAATAGAATGCAGTGTAAAGACTCCTGGGGAATGACCTCATTTTGCAAACACATAGTCTACATCTACTTTCAAAGACAGTCTATTCTTACGATCCATCCGCCTCCATCGGTGCTCATGTCGCAGTAGACCTGGAGGGGCTGGCTCTCATCTCCACCCAGATAGACGGTGTAGAGGCCGGATGAGGTGTCACCATTCAGAAGCGCCTGGGAACAGTCTCTGGGGTATTTGTACAGCACACCAGCTACACACAAACACATACAGAAATAATGATAAAGAGGACAACATAGTGTAAAAAGAGACCATGAACACACTAAAGAGTCTGCTAATCGTTTTTCCTGTGGATTCTTACATAATTTAGGATTTATAAAAATGTTTTATCTCTTTATGCTGCATCACTGATAGCATAAAAATAGACCTACTGATGATGGGTTAGGTAGTTTGAAACGACAGACCAGCTGTGAAACCTGTACATGATTCCACTCACTGGTAGTGAAGACAGTTGTAATGACTCGGCTCCTCTTGGGACCAGCTATGGCCTGCAGCTTGACTGAATACTCAGTTGAGGCAGTGAGTTGAGCCATGTTGTATGATACAGCAGTGGGACTAAGAACAACCTCCTGATGGAAGAAATATGCTCAAACATAGAATTTCTTGACATTTTCTTGATTTTTTTTTTTAAGACGCTGCTGGCCATTCAGAACAATGTCAGTGGATTGTTAGTATGCACTCACCCGAACCACACCATCCACAGACTTGTAGCTGAGAATGTATCCTGTGATGTCAGCACGAGGCGCCTTCCAGGTCAGCATGCTGTTCTCTGTCTGGATGTTGGTTGCAGCCAGATCCTGAGGCGCGTCCACATCTGAACAAATTCATTTAATGCAGTTATTTTGTGTGTCTCGCTGTGACCTTGCTGTAGGAATGTTCAGACCTAGTCTGTGGAGAGTTTGCATGTTCTCATTTCCTCTGTTTCAGCTCTGTATCACAAAACTATGTGCATTCACACTTACCCACCTAAAAACCCACATATACATGATCATTTATGCACACTGGGCATATGTGAGCTGGAGTGAACAGGAAGTAGACGGTCTATTCTCTATGATAATCATCAGAAAAATCAGAAAAACAAAGGCAGTCAAAGCAATTACAGTTCTCTCCATGTTGTCTTACCAATCGAAGTCAAGAGTCAAGACCAGAGCAGGTGTTATTCTACACTACAACACAACTCTGGAGTAAAAAATGGGAAAAAGAATTGAACTAACACAAAAATGTTGACGAAATTATTGTCCATCTGCCTGCTAAAGTGCTGCTTAACTTTACATTAGATGTAATCTGAAGACTAGAATTGAATACAACAGAATAGAATAGAACAATATAGAAAGAGATCCACTCAAAGACAGGCCAGCTCACCGGTGGTAAACTCAGTTGTGGTGGCTGCACTCTTGGCCAAGTCCCTGACAGCATACACCTTCACAGTGTAGTGAGTCGCCGGTGTCAGAGAACTCATCTCAAACTCCACCACATTTCCAGACACGCGCTCCATCACTGGAGACACTGAGAGACATAGACAGGCAGGATAAATGGGGGGCAGAAGAGGCAAACCTGCTTTGAAATGTGTCACCAGATGTAACTGGTCTTGTTTTGTCACTCCGGGAATATTCCTTTAATGAAGATCCTGGAAACTTTGATTTATTTTGCATGCTTGCTGTACAAAGATGCCTATATGAGCTCTTCATTGAAAGGTAGTAATAATCATCTGCACCTTGTTTTTTAGTATCTGCACCTCCGGTGGATCAATTAATGAAGATATAAAATCAAAACAGGAAGCAAATATTGTAAATAGTTGTTTTCAATAAAATAGTTTTCCTGCTGGAGGCATTTCCTCCTCCTTTTCTGATGAACAGTATCTGTGTTTGCTGCTTCATACCTGAGTCTGCACTGTAGGTGATGACATAACCATCCACGGTGGCGATGGCAGGCTGCCAGAGGAGTAGAGCTTCAGCGTCTGTGATGTTGACTGCTGTCAAACCACGAGGTTTATCTAGAGCTGTGCCACACACACACACACACACACACACACCAGACGCAACCAAATTGTGGTGGAATCACAAAACAACAACGTCCAAGTCAAAATGTCCAATTTTGTGGTGTTTGTGTGTTTGCATGTGTAATGGTTTTCCATGAGCCTCATTCTACCTGTGGAGACGCTGTCTGATGCAGGCTCACTCTCTCTTTGACCCTTGACAGCGATAATGGTGACCTCATAGGTGACCCCAGGTGTCAGGTTGGGCAGAACAGTATGAGACTCAGAGCCATCCACCGTCAGTGTCTTTGCATTGCCTGGGAGTCAAAACAACACAGATGTCTAAAGTTTGTGTTTAGCGTCAGTGATTTTGTTGTCACATTTTGCCATTCAATGAATTTGTATGCTTCCATCACAGCAAGTAAGACTGGACCTTAAGGGAAGAAATAACTTGCATGCTGTAATCGCATAATAATTGGAAATACTTTCAATAACTTAAAAAAAAAAAAAAGACCATAATTTGCTCTTTGAGGCTCATCTAATAGAAATATATAGATCTAGTCACTAGGGGGCAGAATCAGTCTATCATTGGAGCAAAGTGTTGCCAGTGCTGGAGCTTTGCCATTCAAAATCTGGAGTTTAAACAAAGACTGACTTTAAAAAATGTATATACTGTAAAATTGAAAATGGCCAAAGATTCAATCTCAAACTCAAATTTTCCTTATGTATGCCAAAACTTTTGGAGCTTTAGATTTGTTTGAATTCTTTTCTATGTGTTTTACATCAATAATTCACTTTTTGGAAGATTTCTTAAATCGAGGGACACAGCTGTAATCTGTAGCCAGATCCTCTATATTTCATTTGGGAGTGATTCATCCAAATATGGGGACACTGACCTCCATGAGCAGGCACATAAGTAACCCTGTAGCTGTCCACTCGAGCTCTTGGAACCACCCAGTGCACAGTGGCAGATGTGTCAGTGACATCAGAAAAGCGGATGCCCTTGGGTGAGCCCAGGTCTGGCACAGGCAAGACAGAAACAGCAGGTGGGGGCAAAAACAGACAGAAAACAGATGGTTTAGTCAATATGTGTAAACCCTCCTAGCACGGTGAGGAGCGGAAAACAGATCACAGAGTGTAAGTGTCACTAAATAAATGAATGCACTGTTAAGACACATTACAGTCAGTAAGTTCTGCTTTGGAATGAAGAAGCAAACAAGAAAAGACACACATGTTCAGTTACGGTAGCCAGGGCAGATTCACCACTGAAAGACATTTGTTTCAGAAAAGAGCGAAAGAGAGTATGTGTAAAAGAGAGTGAGGCACACAGACAAAGGAGGCCTGAGGAGGCCTGGTCTCATGGAGAAACCCTTTCCAGCTAGCAGCAAACCACAGTATCTTGCGTGACAGACCTGAGGAGATTAACTTGCCCCCATTTCATGGAAACACAAAAGTGAAACATGCGCTGTGCAACCCAAGAGTAAAGCCTTACCCCCGGGGAGGACAGGGGACACAGCCATAGACACCCGCTCTATGTGACTTAAACAACTGCCCCTCCACCTCCTTTACAAAGACAGACACTGACACATGGGGCCAGGCGGTTAGAGACTGAGGACTGAACGAAGACACCACAACGACAGGAGTAAAGCGCTCACTAAAGGTCCTGAGTGGGGGTCAAGCAGTTTTGAAAGGATTTCTCTGGCAGTTTTGAAGCTGCTATGTAAATATACAAATTTAGTTCAATATTCAGCATGCTCGTCACTGAGCTTTTTTACTTCGGAATTTTTCCATGGCCAAAACATTTAGATCATTACGGATCTCTAAATTTTGCCATAAAACCAAATAACGTTATTATCCAGCATCAGTAAACCCATACACAAGTTTAATCCAGCAGCTGCCTGTAAGCCACCATTATCTTCTGAAACCACTCAGGAGCAAGTGAAAACACACACAACAATGCCACTACCTCTAAACATGATGAATGAAAACATGTTAAAATTGTTAAAAGTTACCACAGCAACATGGGTCCTCTGAAATCTGAGTGTATTATTTCATGATGGGAAGTGTCCCAACCAGGAGGCTCTGTGATGAGACAGAGCAGTCATCTGAGCTGTATGATCCATCCTGCTCCATCTATAACTGTCATGACTTTGTCAAATGTAGTTCTTCCATGAACACAACACATGAAAGCGTGGGGCTGCTATGATATATTTCTCCTCGACTGCATGTTTAGAGAAGGTTCTTGGAAGGCTGACACCATGAGCCCTGCATTGACATGAAGATCAGAGGCAAAAGGCCTCACCAGTCCAACCGCCCATCCATCACCTAAACTGTTTACCCATACAGGGCGGCGGGAGCCACTCCCAGCTGACAAACCACCATGTGGAAATGCAGAGCTAACCGCCACACTGGCATCTCTCACCCAGATATCCCTAATGGGAGCTGATGATGTGGCTGCTCTCCTCCTCTGATTAGGGTTCCAGGATACAGAGAGATGGTAACTCCTGAATCCCATAGTACTGCCAAATAGATGTGAGAGATCCATCACGCTCCTGGGGGCAGGTGGCAAAAAACAATGTGGGGCACCCGGAAGTAGTAAAATAGTGTTAGAATACAAGACAGTGCGTTTCTGACACAGTGGGCAAACCACACACAAGTAACTATACAGAGCACAGCCAGCAGGCGTCCGTATAAATCTCCTTATCGAGGGATGCTGACAATTTGGCAGAGGGCTAAAATCCTCATGGCAGCCTGAAATGGCAACCAAATAGGCATTAATAATGGGCGTGCTACAAGAAGTGTAACTGAACATAAAAATGAAAAGTAATCCTATCTTCACACCATTTCTGAGCAACACATAATAAGCACATGGTTGGTGCCACATTGTTCTGAATAGTCTCAATCAGACTCAGAGGCTGATCCAACTTTGTGAAATTCAACCTCCCACTTGCCAGGACGAGAGAGCAAGGAACTCTGGGTAGGGATGGGAATTTGGTGCCCGTGAAATGAAGTCCCTGTGCAACAGCAGCAGCCTGTGCTGGCTGTGAGGGAGTCCATGAAGACCGCCAGTCTGCTGGGCATAATCAACTCTGTCAGGCACAAACTGGATCTTTAGTGAATTTCCCCACACAATTGTGTGACTCAAAGAGGCCAGAGTCAATCAGACAGTGTCATTACACATAAATTCTTTCACATGGCACGGTCTGATATTCCGACAATATTCCCCTAAAACAAACTCCATACACACCATAAATGCTCACGTGAAAACAAGCAGTTCCGCAGACACGAATCAGCTGGCCCATCAATTCCAAAACAGAATGATGGGTTTGGGATCCAGAATTGGACACAGATCTTTTTTTGGACTGGAAATTCGTTTCCACCTCCACAACAGCTCAGAATGCCCTTCAAGAAAGAAGAAATTTGTCTCTTGTGCCTTCCCCTGTGCCCTCTGTGAAAATCCCGACATTGAAACTTACAAATTGATAAAATGTCCATCCATGTCACCTTTGCAGTTGGACAACTGGCACGGACTTTGAGCGCCTGCACCCTCTTGAGGTGATCGCACTCATCTGGCTTGTCCTTTTTTGAATTCCACACTACATTCTCAACTTCAAACCTCACTGTGGCAGTGTCTTGTTCAATGAGAAAAATTCAAGAGCCCCTCTTGTCTACAAAGTAGCCCCACAGGTTGCGGAGGGGGTTAAATGAATTTGGATTCAACGTATGCCTGTTGACACCTGTGAAGAGGACAAACATGGTGGGCCATTGCATAGTGATGATTGGGATTGGCTCTTTCCCTTCTCTTCTATTCAAGAGAGAGAGAGAGGGAAATGTTGATGAGTCCCAAAGAGGCTCAGAGCGGAAACTTCTCAGAAGTGACGGCTGAGCTTCTGTTTCTCCGAACCACAGCTCTTCAGTTGCGGTGGTTGTGGCAATAGCAAACAGTTTTAGGCCCTGCTGCTTTTGGCCGTAAGAGCAGAGCTAGTCAGTGAACTTTTGAGTGGAAATCCAGAGCCGAGACAGCTGAGCAGCTCAAGCTACCTCACTCTCTTTTCATAGACAGTGAGGATGTGATTTAGCAGTTTGTGTTTATAGAGTGGGGCAGGCTGGATCATGTATCTCAGATGACATGGTGAGAGACGTGGCTGTGGTGGACCTACCGTGGTTGGTCGTGGCAGAGTGTGCTTCCCATGATGAAATACACAGTCAGCTTGGAAAAAACTCATTATATCCCACATTTTCCTTGAATGAAAACCATGACACCTTGTTACAAACTCAATGGAGAAAACATATATGATACAAAAAGACAAGTGTTAGAGCACAGGGATTTGTTAGACCATGACAACATGAGCTATGGTGAAAAGACCAGTCAGCTACAGTTCACAGCTTTGATTTCTTGTCTCCATTCTTTAACTGTGTACCTGTTCTCACCCTCTCGATTACGGACTTGGACCGTTTTCCAAGAACGAGCCCAAAGATTTCGATTTTGTACTCTGTGTCTTCAGTGAGTTCTGTCACTCCTGCGCTTCGCTCTTCGCCGCCCAGCACCAGCTCTTTTGGTTGGCCTGAGCCCTCAGTCTGGCTGATCATTATGACAAAGGTGTCGAAGGCGTCCTCTTCAGCCGTCCAGGCCAGTCTAAAGCTCTCAGGGGTGACATCGGAGACTAGAAGAGCCTGCACCTCCGGTTCAGCCTCTGAGTGACAAGGGAAAGTCAGTTTTCCTCCTCTGTGGGACTTAAGAGTGCTTTGACATTTGAGGAACGTGGATATGAAAGAGTGTATAATCTACGGGCAAAAGCCACATTATGCGGGAGCTTTGAAATTGTCAACAAACAAAGCCTGTAGATTAGAAAGAGAAGAGATGTGAGCTGGCTAAAAAGACAAACAGAAAAATAACTCCAAGCGACACGGTGAGCCAAACAAAAGCCTCCAGCTGCTTTTATTTCAGCCTTGGTTAACTGACCAATCAAAGTCTCAGGTTAGTAAGACAGAAAATTTAATTAGTCGAGACTGTGAGTGTGATTGGAATTCATTTTCAGGAAATTTTTAAACGATTTGTCCATTTTTTTTTTTTTACTCCCACTTTTTTATATATCTATATATACTGATAAAACATGGTATGGCAAAATGCAATTCTTCAATAAAAACTCAGAGAGTTTAACTATCTATCTTACTGACGTATGCTTGGTTATTGCTTTTCTCTTAAGCATGAGCTTATCAGTCTAGTAAGTTAGTGGTGGCACCACGAACAAATGTATCAACTAAAGTTTAACAGTTTATATATTTTCCTGTTTTATCTCATCCCTGTGTAATTCCTAGGAATTTCAAAAAAAGCGATGCCTTGTCAAATATAGGCTTCTTTCGCAATGAAGCTCAGATCAGGCATCGAACTTTGTACGCACAAACAGGAGTGTGTGCATGTGATGCTGTAAAAAGTAGCATGAAGCAGTCATTAGCAGCTAATAATGACAGTGCTAGGAAGAGAGTCAGAGTCAACACGAGCAGCAGCTGGAGAAAAAGCTGTTACTCCAGAGGATGAGTCTACAGCAAATAATTAGTCGGAGAAAACTTCCGGTAACAGCACAGAGGGATACATAGAGTGAACAAAGCTTTTTAAGCAGGCTGGATAGAAGTAGATATAAGGGGCCGAAGGAAAACCTCAATAAAGCCCATTGCTACAGCTCATTAAAACGCTACACCAAACGTGAGGGTCTCAGGGGTGCTTGAACTAGCCTGAAACCCCCTTTTTTCATTGTGAGGGGAAATGCATGAGGCATTTGATGTGAGAAGAAGCAGTGGAAATGCGAAGCAGAGCAGTCAATTCCCAGGGAGCTGTCACTCTTCATTAGCCATCGGGGCAGCTTTAGCTGGTCAGTGGAAGAGAGGGAGGGCCACATCCATCAGCTAACATGTGCTGGTTTACTTCTGATTTCACCCTCCCACCTCCACCACCACTATCCTTCTATCCGTTATCCCTCTGCACAATCTCTGCTCTCAAAGGAAAGCCTGTTTGCAGCCCCTTTGCCTGCACCGCGGTTCTCCTGCAGACTGATGATGACCACCGTGCATAACATAATCAAATTAGGCAACACTTGTATTCACAAGTTGAAATATTTTATGGATTAAGTGATGCAAAGAAAAATGTTAAGCTGCGTCACCAGCGATTAGCATGCAGACAATGGGCCATGCTGAGTGGATGCCATATTCTGCGTGCCCCTGGCACTCCAGCACCAGAGCCCAGGGGCAATGGCAGCATGAGAATGAAGAGCTGTCCAGGCTTGGGGAACTGGGAATGCATACAGACGAGAGCCCTCACACAAAGCGACAAAGGCGCCTAAGGGTTTTTTTTCCTCTGTCAGTCCTTCCATCTTTCTTCCACTTGACTGATCCTCATCACTGAATGATAATGTCTGCATAGATGCAGAGATTAAAAAAAAAAATGTCCAGCAACCCAAAACTGAGTATTTTTCTCTGCTTCTTTTCTTCTCTTAGGTTGGGTAAAGTGTTTTTTTGTTGTTGTTTTTTTTTTTTTTTTTTTTTTGGTGTTGTTACGCTTGTTTGTAAAGGTGCTCAGGGGCCAGCACGAGGCATCATTAACATATTTTGATTTTGTTGTTTTCAGACTTGTAATTAGGCACATATTGTAATTACTGTCTTTTTGCCTGTTCACATAACACACCAGGTGCAGTTTCAGGCTGGACTCACACCAACAGGCAGACTGACAGCTGGATCAAACGCAGATCTGTGCCTGGGCTAATATAGACTGAATGGGTTTTGTGTGCGTGCTGCTTCAGAGTGTTAGGCCATTTAACAAAGGGATACTTGCATGATGGATGGCTGATGAGAGGGTTTTGTTTGGGGATTTGGATCCTGCACACGATTTGAATGGCAAGGAGATTTTGTTTACCCTGTGAAGAATAACTTCAACCACAGTGGCTGGTAGGTAGTGTGTCCTTAATCAGGTTTCAGAAATTTGCAGCTGTGTGTGAATTGCTGTGTTAAAATATGTCTATGGAGATAAACAAAGCAAGCCTCCATCCCCACAGGGCCAGCAGTGGAAAGAGTCAGTTCACAAAATTTACCATCCAATGGTCTTTCTGATTCAATTCAACAAGTCCAACACTCATTTTAAGAAGTCAGGTCCAATCATTTGTCTTCCACTCTTCCTGGATCTCTTTTTCCAGCAATATTTTTAAAGTCACGGTTTTTTCCAGACAATTTCTGGGCACTAACAGCACCTACTCTATGTCTGACAGTGTCTCTGTAACACCAGTCAGAGTCAGATTAACACAGACGGGAAGGAACAGCATGAACAGAGCGCCAAGGGTAGAGAAACGCTATCTGACAACTTCAAGTAAGTGTCATTTTGAAAGTCCACAGAAAAAAACGTAATTCACTGCATGAATATAGGGGAAAGGAAGTAAAGGAAAGAGTGAGGTCCTCGTATTGACGGCGTTGATACCTGTGATGGTGTCTGCATAGACGGGATCTAAGAGGACCCCCCTGTACACCC
Source organism: Echeneis naucrates (assembly GCF_900963305.1). NCBI lineage: Eukaryota > Metazoa > Chordata > Actinopteri > Carangiformes > Echeneidae > Echeneis > Echeneis naucrates. Next base: position 3,249,896 of record NC_042519.1, on the reverse strand, counting down.
CATACAGATTGGCCCTGTACCAGGTGGTCGGGGAGAGGCCAGAGATGGTCAGGCTGCGAGCATCAGCAAGCACTGTGTGGTTCTGCCACTCAGCACCCGTTTCTGCATCAGTAACCTCGACCAGAAAGGCCTCAAACGCCCCGTCCTCAGCTGTCCAGGACAGGAGGAAGCTGTCCCATGACACGTCGCTGATTGTGACATTTGTCACCACAGGCTTCTCCTCCTCTGGGTGATGACAAACACATCAACATGTAGTTACAGGAGCAGGACATACAGGATGGACAAAAACATTAGACAAAAATGGGGCTCAAAGCTGAGACTGGATCTTTTGGACCAGCACTAGACCGATTTGCAGATGAATGTGGATTGAATGTGGGTTGGAAAATTTCCAAAATTGGTTCTGCATATAGTTTTAACATTATTGCATACCGGCATGCAGCAGATTGTGAAGATTCTTGTAGTGCATTTAGTTCTTGCTTGTTGACAAGAATACAAACTGTGAAATATATACACAAACAAGACGGAGCTTCTCCTTAACAGTGGATGAGTCCTCCTTGACAACATCAGCTGCAAAAAAGAAGTCAACATGGATGATCATTTAATGTTGCTATCAGGGTGGGAAAAAGAATACAGGCTTTTACTTTGTCTGAAACAAATATTCCCTTTTTACTCAACAAGGGGTCAAAGGGAACAAGAACAGCGTCATTATCAATTGGTGCCTATAGCCATCTCCTCTCAATTACCATATAGGTGGAAAGACTTAAAGGTAGAAAGCGGCAGGCAGGCATGCTGATGCAGCTTTAGCACATTAATGGCTTTGAATGAGCCATTAACATTTGAAGGTGCAGTGTAGCCTGGCCAGGATGGCAAAAGTACACCGTCCACTTCAAACCCATGAGGAAGCTGTGCAGAGCCACATGCAGCTGCCTATAATTGGAGTTCATTGTGTGTGCAAGCATTCAGAGAGTCAATTAGAAAAAGACACAGAGATTTATAGCCCAGGTAAACATCAAGGCTCCCATTATCCTCTTTTCACTGTTTGCAAGAGTGGAGAGCAAATGGAAGAGAACAATAGGAATGTGATGGGATGGATTGTGTGTGTCTACATGGATAAGGAAAATTGACTCACTGTATGATGTGTCTGATGCATGTGGCCTGAGGCTCTGATAAAGATGCCCTGATGACTTTTTTTTTTTTAACCAATTCGCTTAAGCAGTTAATAAATATTTAGAAAACAAAGTTGGAATTTTATGTTAATGTGATGTATGTGCTTTGAATTTGAATCAAAAAATCCAGAGCGTTGCCTAACTCGCAAAACAAAACAAGTTTTTGAGAAAGGTGAGGGTCCGAGAGCAAGAAATCACAAATCACTTTTTTTTCCTTTTTTCGCCAGTTGAAACAGTTGAAGCTTTTGATTTGATCATTTCTTTGGATCCTCTTTAAGGTCTAGTTCCTAACGAAAATATTATATATGAAATTGTTAAAGTGAATTGTCGCAAGTTAAATAGTGTGTGGGATTTTTTGATTGACTGTGCTGTTCCGTCATACTTGTTGAAGGTATAGGGCGACATGAAGATCCAGGACTGAAATGTGTTTTGCTGGTTAGACAATGAGCAGTATTTTTGGATTGTCATTAACTAAGGCATTTTTTAACAACTAGAATTCCTCCTCTGGGCACAAACGAGGCTGGTGGATAAAACATGATGATAGTGAACGGCATGCATTAGCAAAAAAATTAAATACATTTTTCACAGGAGATAACAGTTCTTACTCATAGTTATTTACAACTTACAAAATGTATTTATTCACAAAAACATCTTGCACAGTATTATCTGGCTGTCTTATTAATATCTTCCACACTCATTCATATATCACAACACCATGGAGCCTCAGAATGAGACTTAAGCCTCTGGTTCAGTCTGCGGGACAGATCGTGTCAGTGCATGCAGGAAATTGATCTTGCCTCATTCATGCTTTTTGATTTTCTCCGCTGATTTTCAGCTACTCGTGCAAATCATCAGAAGTAAAACATGCCAAACTAAGAACACCAATACAGGTATTTCATGTGGCGTTACTGCCGGAGACGTTGTGATTTCTGTATTTGTTGCCATTGTTCCAGCCATCAATCTAATTCTGTCTGTGATTGCCATCCAACAGATTACTTTAAATTATGATAATCCTGTCTTTTGTTCAGAGATTTACCTAATTTAATTATGTATTTTTGCCCTACATCTTTCATTTAGGTCCTCAAAGTATTTTGAGTTTGGCTTCAGTATTGATTCAGTAGGTCACTGAATCTAATTCTTGAAATTGTTTCAATGATTTTCAGGCACATGTAGAGTCTCTAAGACCAAACCTCGTCTCACCTCGTCCACCCCTCCTCTCTCCTACAATCCATTCTGTAGGAGAGTGTGATCTGTGTTTGTGCTACATGTCTGGAAATGATAAAGGCTGCAGATCGGCCTGGCTGTGGATTAGAGGACTGCTGATTTTCTGCGACAACATTTTAACAGGAGTCCCAGCATGTGGTCTTTTATCTGACAGACCCACAGTTCATCGTGGTCAAATCGCACAAAACCAGAGGGGAGCAGGGCTTACGAAAACAATTATCACATGAATGAACATTTTGCAGGGTGCACACATGTCCATACGAACTCTCCCACATATGCGCGCACACACACACACACACACACACACACACACACAAGCTGCCAAAGCTTCACTCAATCAGTCTCTCCATCATATGTGCTACGTGCCACACGAGTGTATAGACAAGTAGACATAAAGAGTAGACACATGCATGTGCATACTCAAGCCCCCGCCCCCACCCTGCCACACACGCAAACACAAACACACAGAGGGCAGTGTGCAATCCACAAAAATGTAGCAAAAGACAGTTCTTTTGAAACTCACTGGCTTTTGCTTCATGCCATATCGATTTATAGCCATGCACTTAATAGGCACTCATTGCATAACTGGAAGATTTACTTGTGAAATTTTGTCTTGGAGACACCGTGACCACAGCATGAAAAATAAACCTCAGTCACCTCATTTGTCTTTTCTTGTTTTGGTTTACAAAAAAAAAAAAAAAATGGAAAAAAGGAAAATGATCCGACATACCATAAATGAACCTTGACGGAGGGGAGGTAGAGACAGACTGTCTTGGACTGAAAAACTAACAATGAGTTTAATTCATTGCTGCGGCCATAAAGGACAAAAAATGAAACCATGGTTAATGAGAAAGAGAACTTGTATTACACCACCACACCACCAACTAGAAAGTTCATGGAAACAGAGAGCTACATTTAGAGGAGCCTCTGCCAAGTCTCAAAGGCAAAAGTCTACTCTGGCTATGGTGTCGCAATCTGACCAATGCAGCAGTTATAAAAAATGAAATGAAATTGCAGCTTTTACTTCTGTAACAGGCTCTTGTTGCTCTGGTTAATCCACAAAACACACTTTTATTATCAACGATAAGACCCTTGCTTGATCAGAAGCACAATATCTGAAGAGAAAAGTTGTACTTCTGGTAGTACTCACCTGTGGGTGCTGAGATGGTTGCTGGTGCGCTCATCCTGCGGCCCCTCTCAGCGGTGATGCTGATGGTGTACACCATGCCGGGCGTCAGGCCCCTCAGGGTGTGAGACTCTGAGCTGCCTGGAACTACATCCTCAGCTTTGGAGCCATCTGCCGAAACGTAAACCAGCCGGTAGGAGTCCAGTTTGGCCAGGGGCCGCTTCCACTCTAGCATCATGGTGGTCTCTGTCACGCCTGTAACAGTCAGGTCCTTGGGAGCATCCAGAGCTAATCAAAGGGGTGGAGGAGAGGTTGTGAATGATTTAATATTAGCACAATGTTAATTCAATCAGTAACCATGTTGTAAAATTGTTATAGTTACATGTCATTTGAATAAAGAGCAGCATAAAGGGTCAGTTAGCTTGAGCTGAAGCCTGACTTATTAGCAGCCAAAAATGAAGTGACTTGCTATGACGTCACAATGCCAACCCACCATCATGCAGAAGAAGTTGGTTGCAGTCTGCGAAATGTGAAAGATAGTGTGCTGCTTTTGATTGAGCACTACATTGTACGTCTAAAGATTTGTGTGTAAGACATTCTTTTACAGGCTAAATGTATTGATAAATTCCACAAATGTACAGGGTCATATGAAGTTACATGCATTCATTCATTCATTGATCTTCTACCACTTATCTGTTTCCTGGTCGGGGGGTGCTGGAGCCAATCCCAGCTCACACTGGGTGAGGGCGGGGTCACCCTGGACAGGTCACCAGTCCATCACAGGGCCAACACACAGAGACAAACAGAGACCAACAACCACTCACACTCACACTCAGACCTACAGACAATTTAGAGTCACCAATTAACCCAAACATGATGTCTTTAGACGGTGGGGGGAAACCAGAGTAACTGGAGGAAACCCACACAGAAAGGCCCCAGGCTGGGAACCGAATATGCGACCTTCCTGTTGTGGGGCAATAGCACTAACCACTATGTCATGCTGCCCTAATTACATATATGACTTTTTCCATACATATAAACTTCTATTTAAGGTGTAACCACCTTATGTATGTGGGTCAGTGTGTCCATACTTGTATATGAACGCTGAGTACATAAAAAACATGCTACCTGTCACTGCATTGGTGGTTGTTGGCAGACTCTCCCGCTCATCTTTCACCGCTGTGACTCCCATCCCGTACTCGGTGCTAGGTCTCAGGCCTACGTAACGGTACAAAATAAAAACACTGTGATCCTGAATCATGTTTTGTTTGTACAAATCCACTGAGGTGTCAATAAATGAATAATGGGGAGGCTCTGTAGTCAAGTGGCCAGCTGTTTGAGCTAATGGTTCCAGTGCCTGTGGCAGGCACAAAAACGCTCTCATGTGGCTTGATTGCATAATAGATTGTAGCCTAATTGCATTTCACGGTAAGTCTGCGCTTACCATGGAACATCAGTGTTGTATTTGCATTGATGGATCTATAGGGCCCTTGACGCAGGGCAGAAACACTACTTACTATGATACACCAGACTCTGGTGGCCCTTTGGTCTCCACAATTAAGCCCTCTCTCAGGCTGATCGCCTCTAATTCCTTTATTAACTCCCACAGAGGTCATCACACGCAGTCTTGCAGCATGAAATTACACCTAATGCCCAGGAAACTCATTATCAATAAAATCACGAGCGTGAAGGCAATTACAGACAAAAACTGCGTGAAAGAAGTGCTGAGGTGTGTAGAGCAGAAGGGGGCATCGGCTGAATGGACACAGTGCTTTATTTCCATGGGATGGGCCTCCCAAGGACAAAGAATTGGAGCAGACAGAGACACCGTTAACCCGTTTTTAGAAGCTTTTTTGTTGTTGATTCTCATGTGTCTAATCCCACCATGCAGCAGCACAAAGTGTGGACACAAACAGAAAAAAACACATCCGCCTTACAGCACGCCTTTATAATGTCAGTGGTGCAGATAGATGAAAAAGTGTCCGCTTTTCTTGTTCGAGCAAGAGCTCACAGTGAAACTATCCACAGTGTTATTCCATCCAAAGTCTGAATGCAAACATCCCCAGGGTGGTTTTTTATTTAAGCCTGTTTTGCTGATCGGAAAACATTTCTATACGAAACAACAGCAGCCCATTTGGAAAATGAGCAAAATGAATTTAAGAGTGACCATTGAACACAGAGCAACACAAACAACTAGATGGATAAACACTATAAACTATTACTATATATACGGATAGACTGTGTGCTTCTTTTTGGCTGTGATGTTTGGCTGCAAAGAGGCAATGCACAAATTGTGAACTTCCAGCGGACATAAAAATAAAAACATGGAGGGTTTATACAGTTAGCAGTGAAACGGCCCATTCATTCTGTTGTTTTTCTAATAAATATATATATATTAGCAATCAATACTGGTTTTGGTCTAATAACATTGTGAGACTGATGAGCAGGTGCAAGGATGTAAACTCATTTAATTCTGAGTTAATGAAAAATCCCCGATTTAAGCAGGAAACACAACAGCATCCCATTTATCATAAAGTTTGCTGTTGTAATGTCTTAGATAGTCAGATATGGTATTTTGGTAGCCCTTTGTTCTTAATCATTGGTAACTGCTACTCCTGCATAACACTCTTATCTTCACTCTCAGCAGCGACACGGGTCCATAAGCTTGATCATTACTATTGTATATTATTTTAAAATCACTTGCTTTCCACTTTTTTAGTTCCAAATTTCCAGTCTCAGTCTTCACGATATGCAAAAAAAAAACCCAAACAAACAAAACAACAACAACAATAAAAAAAACTAATCATATTGTGATTGTACTATACATACACACCACATTTTTTCTGTAGGACCCGTTTTTCGAGACAAACACATCTCAGGTCGTTCTTCAAGGACTTAGTCGCTCTGGATATACATTGTACTTTGCTGTACTGTAAAACCCTGATTGGCTTTCATCAACCTCAGTAATCATGTCATGAAAGACTGAATGCAGAGTTACTCTATAATCATAATTGATATAGCTGTCTTTGCTAACAGCTGCAGCTAAATTGTGCATTTTAGAGCATTTTAGCTGTCTGATGTTCTCACAATGTTCTTTATACTGTCCTTAATGTAAACTTTATAACTTGTAGGCATAATAGCGGTGATGTCAGCGTGGGTGGTTTTCTGTGTTCACCTGTGATCTTAGCCTGCGTGGTGTCCTTGGGTCCTGGGGAGAAGAGCAGTTCTCCATGCTCTCCCCCAGACAGCGGTCCATACTTGATGCGATAGTTGTCAACGTGAGCTTGACTGTTCTTCCACTCAAGGGTGATGCTTTCATCTGTCAATTCCACCGTCTGCAGGTCTCTGGGTGCATCCAGGTCTAACACAGAATGTTTTAGACCGCCATTGAACAAACCAGGCCATTTAATCAATTTTTTCATTCTTTCGTTTATGTTTTACTGTCAAACGCATACCTGCCACAAACCTGCCATTAGATGGGACTTATAGAATAAATATGTGCATCTCAAATATTGAGACAACTACGTGAGAGGACATTGATTCCCTGTGGAATCTACACACAGACAACAGCATGCAATCATTTGTTACAGTTGTAATGTCCTTTTAACAACGTCAATGAGCAGCATCCTTTTTTTGTTGTTGTTTTTTTTAAGTGATTGAGAAGGTCCGTGTGTGATGGGTAGACACTGTTACCGTGCTCCCATATTTTTCATTCTTTTTCTCTCTCAACTTAAGATGACAGTGAGTAGTGTGAGGCCGTTTTTTTTGTTTTTTTTTGTGGTGTTGTATTCATTAAAATAGCAGATCTGTGAAGTCCCAAGAAGTCCAATCTGTGTGGAGATGCTTTTTTTTTTTTTGCTAACACCACCACTCACGACACAAAAACTGTGACACCCTTATCAACACAACACAAGTAAACCATGTGTGGACGTGATTTCCAGGGCACAAGAAGTCATGAGGCTATGATAAAAATGAAGCATATGCACATACAGTAGCAGACACATTTCATGTCCTGAAAAAAGCACAGGAAATAGTTCATTGTCTTACCTGTGAGGAAGAACTCATAAACAGGAACGCTGGTCCTCTCTCCTGTTTGAGCTGTCAGGCTGACCTCGTACTGAGTGTCGGGGGTGAGGCCTCCCAGGTGGTACTGGGTGTCAGTGGAGGACAGCTCCACTACGCTGCGGTCAGCAGGGTTTGAGCTGGGCCCATAAGAGACACTTATGCCATCAACTGAAGCCACAGGCTGGAACCAGGTCACCAGGGCAGTGGTGTCGGTCACGTCACGCACATCTACCTGGCTGGGGGCATCAATCACTACAGGGGGAGGGGTTAACATAGTGCAGGCTGTTAAAGGATACTCTCACTTCATGAAAAAAATTTCTCTTATTTTTAAGTGTTGCTTGTTTTGCAGCATTTGACCTAAAAAGTTTTTGACTCAGGACGTGTGAGGGTGTTGAAGCCGCCGTTGAAGCCCCATAAAACCAGGACACTTTTTGGAACACAACTTTTGCTGTGAAAAAGACGATGCATGATTTTAATCTAATTTTAGCTCATAAAGCTCCCTTCAATCATCAGTGCCATTCAGAAATTGGAAGTTATTAAAACATTTTACACATAATAGATAATTATAATATATAGACATCATCATATCATTCTGTCTCTGTTCCTGATTGTTTTTGTTAAATTATAAAGCAATTACAGTTTTTTGTAATATTCTATGCAGAACTTCATTTCTATAGTTATAGCGACTCTCTGAAAATTGAGGCAACAAGGTTGAAAATGGTTTGAAATGGTTGAAATGTAACTTTATTGACTTGCTATGTTCTGCGACCCTTTGTAACTTCCTACCCAGACTCTGTGTAATCACTTGCTATTTTAAGCATGATTCAACTTTTGTGTTCATGGCGGTTTTGCTTTCTGTCGCTCTGTGTTTGATTGCCTGTCCCGTCCGAAATATTTTCACTTGTTCCCATTAATGCTTTTACTTCCCTTGTGTTTTTGGTCCTGGAGTAATGCTTGTGTTCTTTGTTGCTATCTATTTTTGTTCACGTTCTTTATCATCAGCATCCCTGACTATTCCCTTCTGTTTACCATCTGCCTGTAAGGCTTTCTGTTGTCATCACTGAAGGAGTTTCTCTGTGTGAGTTTGATAAAATGCCTTAATCTGGTTTCTACCTGCCTGTGTAGAGATAGAATGACCTGACCAAAGTCTGAGATATGTTTAATTAGAAGATGAACCATATTCCCTCCTAGCTTGATGGGAGAGATAGCTTTGAAACTTGCATGCACGGAAATATCCTCAAAGCCATCCCAGCCAGCCTCCCAGCCTGCTAACTATCAGCCACTTTTCCAGCTGGCTAGCCTCAGGCCCATTAGTCCTCAACCTGTTTCCCTGCTGGCCCTCCAGCCAGCCTCCAAGTCAGCTAGAGCCCATTCAGCATCAGAGACAGCCAACTTTCAGTCTGCATTCCAGCTGGCTAAGCTTCCGCCTGCCAACACCCACTGAGCATGCGAGTTGGTTAGTCTATGTCTTGCTGGTCTCCAGTCTGTATCCCTGTCGGACAGCCTCCAGTCTCTCAGTCAGTCAGCAGGCCTCCACACAGCATCCTGACAACCAGCGTGCACATCAGCCTTCCTGCCTTCATGAGTTAGCCCACTGTCTGCTTCTGTTTATAAACTGACTGACATGTCTAATCCTGACCCAGAAGACAGTCAGCTTCCTCTGGGACTCATCTGGCAATTTCCATCAGATATTTTGGGGGCAGGAGCCCCTCGAATGAGTCCCAGAGTCATCAGTCGCTCAAGCTGCCCAGCTCTGCAGCCGGGTTGTCAGTGAACATTCTAAATTCATTTATATGACTGAATAACAAAAATCCCACCATGCAATTGTTAGCATTTTCATTTGATTGAGTAAAAGACAAGACAGCCGCAGCTGCATGTACCACTGACTCTATCAAGTTCCTGGGCCGCTACACAGCGCACAGCATGATGTACAGGAGTCACACAACCTTTCTTTCATTTACTGACAGTTCAGTCTAGGACTAGCTGATCTGGTTACATTGACAGAGTTCACAACCCAAGTCTGTTAGTTTGGATAGACCTTAAATTTAGGTGGTAAAATTGTGGAAGTTCTGCTTCTAATCAACACATTGCCAAGTCTTTATGTCTTGTGTTGTATTAGTGCAGAGAATGGCTTGAAATTTTTTTTTTTTTTTTTTAAGGAATATTCAAATAATATTTTTTGGTCATTGAAACCAAGGGACTGGAATGAATGTCTCACTGTTTCCACATCGGGGGGTTCTGGACACCATCCAAGTCCTCAGTGGTGCTTTTCCCTGAGTCTGTCTTGGATCAAACAGTCAATTAGGCAAATTTGCAGGTGAAAATTCACAGTGCATTTTTTATTTGCTGATATTGTTGTTATAATGAAGATTAAAGCTGAGAATCTAATAATAGTAATATCGTAACAATGTGTCCTGGCATTTGAGAGTCTAGTTGTTTTTCAGTTTTTGCTATATGTTAATGTCCCTGTCTTTTTCCACAATAAAATCATTTTTGTTAGTTGCCATAAGATGTAGCAAAGATGCTTATGTTCCAGCTTTTCATGAAGGTGATATCACCTTGCTTTGTCTAGCTTGGCACCTCAGGGGAGACAAATCCTGGCCCTGACTAGACACCATGACGATAGATAGCACAGGTTGAGACAGCCTCAGCGTTATATGCATGAATTTCAGATGTATAGGTGCTGACAAATGTGACAATCCTCTTGCATTTATGAGGTTATTCAAACTATTTATAGATCAAATCCCAGTGCCCATGAAGGGCGCCTCCTCACCAGTGCTGAAATTGATTTGTCACACACAAGCAACTTCAGGAAAGTCAACCGTCTGTGCAGGGCTGATAAAATGAAGAATCTGTGTTTGAGATTAACACAGATTTGTCATATAAGACTTTGAATGTGACGTTTAGATGTCACAATGCCGTTCTCCTGAGAGGCCGGTGACCCTCTGAGCCTGATTGCTTGACTGCCTGGTGCCTCCCACACATTGTGCGTTGGGTTGAGAGGGAGGGGAAGGCCACTTCACACAATTAGCCTTTCAGGATGCAAATCCCACAGAACGCCCTGCAGAGTAGCGTATTGGGAGACATCAGAAGAGTCACTGAGAGTAGCACAACTCTCAATCTCATAATACATATGAGTGCAGGTATTTCAGTGTTCTAATTCATTCATGCATCAGCCATCCCTGTTAGAATATTCATCCATTTTTTCTTATCTCACAAGGTTTAAGCCAAAGAAGAGCCAAATATGTATATTATATTTACTGCTAATGTTCCTAACAGCCAATGCAATCACAGCTTGGTTCTTCGATGACAACAATAAAATTATAATTTTCTCATTAAATTTTGTGAAAATTTTGTCTCATCTTTTAAAACTCTCTTGTTCAGGTTATATAAAGAAGGATTAAAAACATTTTACATTCTAATGTCCCTGTTCACTGTTTAATGAAAAATAAAAATGATCAATTCAGGGCACCACGGAGGCATAGTGTTTGGTGCTGTTGCCTCACAGAAAGAAAGTCACGGCTTCTGTTCCTGGCCTGGGGCCTTTCTGTGTGGAGTTTGCATGTTCTCCCTGTGCCTGTGTGGGTTTTCTCCAGGTACTCTGGTTTCCTACCACCATCCAAAGGCATCATGTTCGAGTTAATTTGTGACTAAACTGTCCGTAGGTCTGAGTGTGACAAATACAACTATCATTGCTGTTAGTTTATATCAGAAAAACTGGAGCTGGACCTGAAGACAGTCTTAAGACTGTCTCAGGGAAATAGGGGAGCCCAGCTGGCCTAGCCTGGATTTGTACAAAAGTAATCCTACTAGTGTTTCTAATTATTATTTTTTTAACCCCTGTCATATATATTTATATGATTTATATAATATGAATTGAGAGTGTGGGTGCATTTTACTTGCACTGCAGAACAGTATGTGCTATATAAAAGGATTCAAACAAACCAACAGCAACAAAAAAAAAGAAAAGAAAAGAGAAGAAAAAGAAAGAAAAACTACAGAATAGACATTAACATTTCACTTTCTTCTCACTTCTTAGTCACTGAAGAAAGGAGAAGCAGTTAATTATCACTGTTATTTACCAAACCAGCTGCTGGGTTTAAAAGAAAAGGTAATGACAGACCTCTAATGGTATTTCCATGCTTTCTTGAAACAGAAGTCTCCCAAGGGGAACAGTTAGCACAGTTTGAGTAAAGGTTTAGGTTTCAGGCTGTCACACAGCCCCCTTCTAAAGAAAACACACATTTAACATCTTCTGTAGCATTAAGAGCAGTGTATTAACCTACCCCCAAATGAAGTCACCTAGAAGTATCTTGGTGATTGGTGGTTGATCTAGCAGGTGAAGTCACCCATTCAACCCTGTTTTCTCTCTTGATATTAATTCCTAAGCCCCAGTTCTGGGCGTGTTACAAGCCATTGGGCTTTATAGCCTGATGGAGCTATGGAGATATCTCATAACTTGAAAATAGGGCTAGAAATCCATATCTCTTTTTACTACTGCCACTAAATCACAACAATACAATGAAATCTAATGAGCTCATCATTCAGGGTTGATGTGTCAAGCTGTTTAGAATGAGCTGCTGGGACATGCAAAATGGATAAATAAACCAGACATCGAATTCAGGTATGAAGGTATGAAGGTGACAATCTGTTTTTCCACTTCACTGTGGCAGCTTGAAGTGACACTTTATTCTGTGATAACCTCTATTTCTGCTGCACAGGACCAGAACAGTGAAAAGAGTGTTCAGGCTATTTCTCTGGCAAATGCCTTTTTTAATACAATGGCTGGTATGAATACCAAGAGTTCAAGACTACATTTTTCTGATATACAGCCCAACTTTAATTTTGAATGAACCTATTTTTAAACTCCAATAGTCAAAGACTTATCCATCCAGTCCCAGAATCCCAGAATAGGTGTCTGAAGGTCAAGGGTTTTTAAGGTTCATAAGATATGGCTGATATATGTGAGGCTGACCAGCAGTTGAGGATATAATATCTGTTCACGGCATATTCACATCTGTCTGTTCATCTCTCACCTCTTCTCTATCTGACTTATCAACCATTCACTCAAAACAATTTCATAAGACAGTGAAATGGTTCGCTTTGAGGACAGACCAGATAAAAAAAAAAAGGTAAACATGAAGGAACAGTAAGTGAGAGGTGCTGGGGCAAAGCTCACATTAAAATTGTTATATATAACACTTCATAGATGAATAAAAGCAGGTTCAAATGATTGCTTTGAAAGAACCAAGTATAACTGGTTGTAACACAAAAGCAGCAACAACAACAAGAAGTGTCAAAATGGAAATATATGAATTACTATATCCAGTCAGGATTTTTTAAAATCCCAGCCACAATACAAACCGTTTGCCTTTCCCCAGCCCGGATAAATGGGGATGTGGCAGGAAGGGCATCTGGCATAAAAACTGGGGGCGACTCCAAATAGAGAAAAAGCCAAAAAAATTGTGATGCAGCAAAGGGCTAACGCAGAGGACCATTGTAGATGGACTACATGCTCACCATTTTGATTAAAATTGAAATATGAGACAGTTAGCAATGCTAATGTATACGCTTACTTGTGATGACGCTCTTGGAAGCGGGCGGTCCACGCTTGTTGTTTTTCACCACCTCCAGCTTGACCTCGTACTCCTGGCCAGGCCCCAGGCCTGACTGCTCAAAGGTGGTCTCTGGACGGCCAAGGGAGTTCATAATCTCACCATCCTCCTCTTTCTGCCAGCACCAAAATACAGCAGTCATCAACCACTTCAAAGACTAGTCCTGGCATCATGCATAATGGCGCTCTGGGTGGCGTTTGCACTTAAGAGTTGACAGGGTACTCAGTTTAATAGTGTGGCTTTGAGTAGATCCCAGTGGTACTGTTTGGAAAGGTTTCTATGAACACTCCAGGCAGTAAACAAAGTAACCTTCGCTTTGCACTATATCGGGGAGCTAGAGCTGTCAGGCCATGCTGTCTGGTTCAGCTAAACCATTTTCCACTGGTATTTACTCTGACCCTATGTACGCACATTTGAGAATTATTGAACTGGAGGAAGGCAGTCTGCAGTGGTTAATATATGGTTTCTGCCAAAGGAAAATAAAGATAATGATGCGGTTGGCTCTAGAATCCGACCACCTCCTGGGATACATCAGTTTCATTAATGGAATGGGAAACAGGACTCACTGTATTTCTGAAGATGAGGTTCCATCCGTCAAAGGGAATGTCCAGGGGGTCCCACTGTACCTCAACAGAGGTCTCTCGGACTGACTTGAACTTGAGTCCTTCAGGCTCAGGCAGATCTGGGAGAAGTGTAAAATTCTAAATACACATAATCTGTATTTTCAAACTGCAGTTTGTATATTTCCACAGAGAGGAATCACATACGTGTTGCAACCCGAGCACTGACAGGAATACTCCTCTTGTTGCTGAGCACAGCATAGACGCTGATCAGGTATTCAACACCAGGTTCAAGCTCCCGAATGGTGGCCACCTTCTGGTCCCCAGGCACCTTCATGTCAAGCTCTAGACCTCCTGCTGCTGTGGGCACGTAGGTTATCAGGTACTCTGCAACATGCATCTCATTCTTCCAGGACAGGTCCACTGTCTCTGGGCTGACCTCCACCACTGTTAGGTCCTTGGGTGGTGATACTGTGGAGACACACTGAAAGTCATCCGGCTGTATTATCAGATTTAACATTTTTTAAGAATATCACAGATTTTTGTACTATATTTTCAGAACCGTTCCCATACAAGATTAAGAGATAAGGTGACATCAAATCTACGCATTCTGCATGATTTGTCTTAAGCTGTTTTTTAAAACAAATGTACACATTAACTGAGGACTGAGTATAGAAGTCAAAGCCATGCTGCTAATTTTATTTGTAATAATATTTTTATGTCATTCAGATCATTCAGGATTTTAACTGATTCTTGAATGGATTTAAACCCTAAACCCTTTTCACTGAAAAAAAAAAAAAAAAAAAAATACATTGCATCATACATTAAATACGCTGCCATGTGAAAGAGTGTTTCATCAACATTTTGATGCGATGTGTAATCTGAGCTGCGGTACAGGAAGAGGTGTAGATTTACACCTAGCACCTCATCAAGGGCAAACTTTCAAAACAGAAGTTATCGACAGCATATTTTCTCTTCTCTCCAAGTGATTTCACAGAAAAGTAGCTGGAACGGTGTAAATCAAGAGGAAATCAAAGCTCATCTGTCACCATTTCATGGTTGCATTAAACAGAAACATTTTCTATCCGTACATGGAAAAACAGACATTCTGTGAGCCTTTAAAATACATTTGTCTGCCCAACTGAAAGAAATGTCACAAAGCCTTTTCAGCTTTTAATGGGACAAGATGACGTCCTAGTACTCACTGTCAGATTCTGATTGCCACAGAAACGTTACATACCATACATTGTCCAGCTTTGAGTGCCAGTGATGTAAATCTAACTGAATGCATGTGTCATGTCTAAATATACAAGAAAAAATTACTCACAGCAGTCTGAACAAAATACTATAGCTAATTCACATATTTGACACAGCAATGATTTCAAGCACTTTTTCTGTCTTTTCCGTGTGATTTGTTAAGTAAAAATATTTAAGCAACCTACACTCAGAATCCAGTATGGACACAGACAGCAGACAGGCTGAATCCTAATTTCACTGGGCCAATCCCGACATTGTGCAAGTGAATATGTGGGCTACCATATTCGGTCTTCGGTTTGAAGGCATCTGCTTTTTTCAGTTTGTGGTATCGTTATTGATGCTGTAAGGCTTCATACTTCACAAACAGGATATGAACTGGATGAATAATTTAGATTCATAATATTGGATTTGGTATTGGGTTTGTTTTGCGTGTGTCAAAAGGTTCCTCAGTTGAATTTTAAATATTAAATAATACAGATTTTGGCAGCACATGTGAATTGAACTGTCCTTGAGCCTTTTTACCATATATTCATCTACAATGTTCTCCTACAGACTGCCACATATCACACAGAAGTTGTTCATATAAATGAAATGAAAGTTCATTTAGTGTAGACATTCAGTATACATTCAGTAAAATTCTGAATGATCAAGAAGGCCATTTCTGATCATTTTTATGTAAACAAATGAGGTCTATTTATGCCATCACACGGTGCACTTTATCCCTTACAGTCCTGAAAGCTCACAGGCAAAATATGATGAGCGTGGAAAATCACTGACATTATGAACTTTAATTTAATTTGGCCATCGATAGTGAAGCTGCTGCTTCTCTGCTAATGTGCTGCTTCACATCCTGGGTGGATACGTTCTGTTTGTGTGTTCGTTAAGTCAAGCAGTCTGCAGTTTTACGTGCGGTTATCTTGTTTTGGTTAAAAAGCTGCATCCACAAGTAATTTTACATGAACGCAGTCATATGATTTTATTTTTTGTTCCAGCTCTACAGTATTTTAGCAGCATTTAGTCTGCTGATTTGTTCAACGGTCAATGGCTGTTTGTTTCTGTGTCAGCAACGTCATGTAGGTGATTTTAAAGCTCTGATAAACCCACTCCCTGTCTGTGAGCATGAAGACAGAGCAAAATACTGAAGATGATGTAATATTGCAGTCTGTTTTGCAGATTTTTGCAATTTTTAACTGTTTAAAGTTTAACTTAATTTAAAAAAGACTGTCCCTATTCATTTTTAAGCTTTGGCATTGCTGCATTTTCAGCTGTGTTTTTATAAACACAGTTTATAAAATAATGTTCACTAACTTAAATAGTTAGTGAACATGCTGCAACATGTAACAGCCCATTGTCAACCCACTGTGATGTCACCAATTGGTTATTCACATTTCTGAGGCTGCTGGTTTGTAATTTGTCTCTCTGCCATCGTAGTTTTTTTTTTTTTCAAATCAGTAGAAACCATATTTAAAGAACAACATGTAGCAAAGGAGGACCAAGGACCATTTGCATTGACCACATCCAATTGATGTGAATTCATCATTGAAAACTTGAAACTAGAGACCGTGACCTCATTGGAAAACATTTTCTGAGCTAATAAAACAAGGGAGGAGGAACATCTTTCAATAGACTTCAATATAATTTGGCAATTTACAATTTTTTTTTTACCACCAGTGGCCATTCAATATAATACTGGATTAAGGTTCTTCAGGATTGCTTCAGGATTACTTTTATATACAGCGGTTGGGCACAACACGTGGCAGCTAAAGAGCCTCATCAAGAGATGGTAAAAAAAAAATTAGCTAAAAGTAAAGTGACTATTAAATTTAGGTTCAACTGTAATGACCGGAGTAAATCACCCAGTTCTTGTGTTCAAAAATAATAAAGGATATATCTAATATGGTCTTACCCTCTGAGCAGTCCTCTCCGATGAAGCCTTCATCACAGACACAGACTCCGTTCTCACATCGTCCCTGGTTCTGACAGTCTCCTGGGCAGGTCAGTATTGAGCAGTCTGGTCCAGTGAAACCTTCATAGCACACACAGTTGCCATCGACACAGTAACCTCTGTCTAGACAGTTTTTGGGACATGTCTTCTCACTGCAATCCTCGCCGGTGAAACCCTTGTGACAAACGCATTGTCCGTTCACGCACTGGCCCTGGTCCAGACAGTCATTGGGGCAAGTCAGCTCACCACAGTCCTTACCCGTGAAGCCAGCAAAGCACTGACACTCTCCATCCACGCACTCACCACGTCCCATGCAATCTTTTGGACAGGTCTTGATGCTGCAGTCCTCACCGATGTAGGCTTTGTCGCACACACACTGTCCATTAACGCAGCGACCCCTGTCATGGCAGTTGTTGGGACATGACAGCTCGCTGCAGTCTTCACCTTGGTATCCTTCATCACATACACATTCTCCGTTTACGCACTGGCCTCTGTTGCTGCAGTTGTCAGGACATGAAAGGACGGAGCAATCTTCACCCTCAAATCCAGGATCACAGATGCACTTCCCATTAAAGCAATGGCCTCTATCATAACAGTTTTTAGGACAGGTGAGCTTTGAGCAGTCGTCTCCACTGTAGCCGATCTGGCAGATGCACTGGCCATTCACACACGAGCCACGGTTGTTACAATTGCCAGGACAAGTAAGTTCGCCGCAGTCTTCCCCAGCAAAGCCCTCATCACAGTAGCAGGTGCCGTTGATACAACGTCCACGGTCGTAACAGTCATTCGGGCAGATGAGCTCAGAGCAGTCAAAGCCCGTCCACGGCTCATCACAAACGCACTCATCTTCCACGCAACGTCCACGGCCCAGGCAGTTGTTTAGGCAGTTGGTCTGGGAGCAGTCCTCGCCAATGAAGCCATCCTCACACAGACAGGACCCTTCGACGCAGTGGCCGTAGTCACCACAATCCAGCAGGCACAACTCAATGCCACAGTCATCCCCTCCAAAGCCCTCAAAGCATTCACATTTACCATCCACACAGCGTCCCTGGTCCTGGCAGTCACTGGGGCACTCTGGTTCGGTGCAGTTTGGGCCCTTCCATCCGGGCTCACATGAGCAGCTGCAGGTGTCAGCGCTCCAGTTTCCACGGCCATTACAGTAAGGCTTTATGGACACTTCGCCTTGAGGACGGCAACAAAGGAAAGAAGACATTCCAAAATGATTCCGGTGTGATCTCAATTCACACTTACATGTCAGAGCTGCAAAGAGCAACAACATGGAGCACCCAAACAGTCTCCAGTCAAAGGTTTTGGATGAGAAAAACACTTCATGTTGGGGGAATCCAACTTCCACTTTTACAGTTTAATTATAGATCAGTTGGGTGTTTTAACCGGTAAACTTCAACTGATTTGCTGCCAAAGTATGAAAGTCACAACTATGAAAATGCACTTCCAAAGGGTATATATTGGTGTATATATTGGTGTATATATATTGGGAAGATATGTGTTGCGAATTTAAATTAAATTAAATTAGATTTTTTTACTAAATGTCAGATAATATGATAATCAAATGAGAATAGACAACAAAAACAACAGCAATAATAATAATATACTACATATATGTTAGCTTAGGTCTGATGACTATATAAACTTATGCATGCTTTGGAAAAGAGAAAGGGTTGGCAGTGATGTAAAATACAGCCAATATGGGGTTGAAGCAGAAAGAGCTGTCACTCGAATTGCCTACAAACGTAGTAAACAACAAACTAACTGGCATATGAGTATGTCAGTTACAGCACAACAGCGTTCATACCTGCAACTGGAGCGCCACAGCAGCCTGTCCCACTGCCGCACTGCTCCCTCAGAGTGGACAGCTCCGACTCCAGCATCTCCAGCCGGTTCAGGATATCCTTGATGTCCGGAAACTGCTTGTCACACCCGCAGGCCTGCTTGGGGATGTTGATGCGGTGAGTGAAAACTATTTGATTTTCACCATCCACTGTGTGCTCCAGGTGCTCGCTGTTCTGCATGTCCAGCGGGGGACTCTTGTGTTTTGGCTCTGTACCCCCGGGTGATTCTAGGTCCACAGAACAGAGGGACGTGGTAGGGACGTTGATGTTGTAGACGTGGTTGAAGACAACTGGCTGGTCAGGATGGGGCAGAGTCATGTTCTCCTGTGTTTTTTTGTGCGTCAGGGCTTCTCTGCGATGGCGGATGACTTTCACCAAGCCAGCCATGGAGAACTGAATGAGCAGGGCCACGGTCAGGCAGCCTAGAAGGAAGCCTTTCATGGTGACAGCTTGGTTCTGCAGCTTCCAATGAAGTAGCAGCTGAGTCCAGAAGTCTTCTCAGGTATAAAACTGGTGTTCTTGTCTGGAGTCCTAAAATGAGGAAGATTCATTTCTTTTGTTTTTCTTATTTCATGGGCATATTTATTTGTCACATAGTCATTTAGGTGGAGAGAATAACCACAGAACATGGGGAGGAGCTCACACAGAGTCATTAACTTTCCTGTTCCGCCCTTGACCTTTGGGATCAATGGAACATATTTTCCTCACATGCACACACAAAAATCATCTGGACTGAAATATTACAATATCCCACTAAACAGCAACTAATCCTCTCCTGTTGCCCCCAACAAAGGACCAGCTCCAGTCCTGCTGCTGACTCATTTTTGCCTCTCTGCTCCCAGTGGAGGAGATGCACACTTAAGGAATGACACTCGATGGAATGACAGAAAGGCATTCTTTTCACAATTCAAGTGCCAAGACCAGCAATTACTGCAGCGATGGCATGTGACCTTGAAGAGCTCAACCTTTCTTTTTCCTTATCATGTTGAGACAGTTTGCCACAAACGACACCTGTATAGTAGGCAGCCCTCTCTTTACTCCACAGTCCAGTCGACAACCCAGGCTGACAGATTAATACCAGTATATACTTTACCATCTGTATTTCTGTGTTACCTGCAAACAGGCAGGTCAGCATTCCCCAATTGCTCTCTTAACAGCCACTGGGTTTCTTTTAGTATTGTAACATGATTCTTCTTACTTCCACCTTCTGAGGCACGATTCTTTTCAAAGGTCTGCTGGAAAATGTGCTGAGGTAGTGGCACAGAAACGGATTTAAACCAAATGTTTTTTTCTTGCTGTTTGATCTCAGCGTTAAGTTAAATATACATCTTGGTTGAAGGCATGCGCTCTGTGCATCTAAGCCTGAGTCTGTCACATCTTTGGACAGTGTACGAGAGAGAGGGATTCTTTAAGAATTTTGTTGCTTTAATTATCAGATCTCCATTTATGTGAAACTGATTGAACCCGTGAAGCAATTTTTCTTGGCTTTTACTGGATCCAACGGGGATAGCTAAATTATGAATATAGAGCCCAAGCACATCCAAAGTCCGCCTTATCGTTAAAGCTTCTGTCTCAAACTGAGCTTATATAACTGCACCTTTTAACCCAACTTGTCAGAGATGCTGACAATGATCATTTCCTGCCTCTAATAAAGCCAGTGTGTGCCTTGGCATTTCTAAAGGTTAAGAGCAGCTGTTTGCAGCCAGTTTGAAAATGTCTGGATAAGCAGATATGAAAATGCATGATTGCAGGCAAACATCAGATATTCCAACCCTGCGCTGGAATACATATGCAGCAGTTTCATTTTCTCTGCGGATACTGCTGAGGTCTGATGAGTGAAAACATGGGGCGTCTTTGCTGGGCATTTCCATGTGTGCAGGAAGAAGGAGGCTGACTGTCAGCAGGTAATATTCCAGGATGAGATTCTTGGTCTCCTCATCCCAGCTTGACATGTGATTAGGGAAACAGAAAGATGAGTTCAGCTTGGAGAGATCCCACGGCTTTAGCCCCCCTGCACCCCCAATCAGACAGGAAGGGATGAGCACTTCAATGATGGGTAGACTGTTAAAGTGCTAATGTGGCTTGCTGATGGGTGCACAGAGGATCGAGGACCTCAGGGAAACAACCCCCCCCCCCCCCCCCCACTCACTCACTTACATGCTATGTCACACACACACACACACCAATGTACCCAAGCATCACTAACCAGGGATTAAATCACAAAATAGGCAGAAAATTGCTTTGATTTGCTGTTAAGGTTTTAGTTTTGGCCGAATGGTTGGTTTTCCCACTTTAAAGGGTGGCTGCTCTCCACATCGACCTCTGGGCAAGGCAACCCTGAAAGACTAAAGCAGGCTTTGTCTGGGACTGTGTGGCTCTGGCAAAACTCAGCTTCATTCAGAAATAGATTAAGAAAAATAACTTGCAAAGAGTCTGAGAAATGATTTGATTTGACCTTGTCTCCCCTTAGCTGCCATCTGCTAATCTTTCATGTGAAGCACAAGAATTACAATAAGAGAATCTGAGTGTGACCCTGAGAAACTGAGCTGATTCCTCTGTTTGAACTTCCTTCATGGGCACCCTGTGGCCCTGGCATTATGCTAATGCAGCTGGTTGCTGGCACAGCAGACATGGACTTGATACAATCTGACTGCTGCTGCTGCTTTGTAATTCCTTCGCTTGGTTCTGCTCTATAGTTAGCTTCTCAAACAGTAACAAAGCTTGTTGCCCGCCTTGTGGTCAAATGTGAGGAGAATTTTTTTGAGGGAAACCTACTGGCACGCATACATTGCGCTTGGAAAACAGTGTTATACATCTCATAGTGAGAGCTGGAAATACTTTAAAGCTCAGTTGGAGGTCCATTTCAAAAGTGATTAGCCTCCTCAGTGTCAGAAATGTTAAATTCAGTTTATGCTTCAGCGTGTCAATCAAAAAGCCTATGCTTTGAACCTAACGCCACCAAACCTTAGACTTCATACTCCCAACTTAACAGATCGCTCTTCAAAACCAAAAAGTCACACATCTAGCATCTCAATTCAAAGTTGACTCACGAGTGTGTTCTGTTGGCTTTCCTACAGAAATTCCATCAATGGTTAAAAAAAATGTAACTCCTACACCTAAGCTTCAAGTTTCTTTCAGTTGGGGCTTCTTAAGCTTGGTTAAAGATGACAGGACATTGTATGTGTCCCATGATGCTTAAAAATCATGCAAGTGGTTGCACAAACCTTCCCGAACAAAAGTTGATCCTCCTCCATGTGTGTAGCCCAAAATAAACAGTCGCATCCAAAGAGTCTAATATTTACTGTCCACAGAGATGTCTTACATAAGTCTTGCCTCTCAAACATCCCTGGCTTTAGTGCACTGTAATGTAAAAACCATCGCACCTCTACCAACTTCAAGCAGCAGGAACTTGATGTGTTTCCCAGCCTGTCCCTAGGTTTTGTTCCTTTTCCCCTGCCATGTTGTGTAAGTCTAAAACCATAATCCTTCAGTAAATCAAGAGAATGTCTTTATTTCACACAAAGGAGGACCAAGAGGATCAAGATAAGAGCAAAACCAGGACAGACCAGTCAGCACAAATCCCCATAAGCTACTGGATACCCCCAGTCCAACATGACATGCAACGATCTGTCTCATTACTGGAGTCTATTTGAACAATCCTATTTCATTTGAAATAAATAAACCTTGGAAGTATCATTACTTTGCCAGTGTTATTTTTCCTCTGGCGGTTTCACTATCTTGACAGTCGCCTTTATGCACAAGTTTTACTTTCAGTTAATTGGGAAATTTATGAGGCTTTTTGTCTGGGGAAGATTGCAGACATCTCATGCAAAAGTCGAGATTTCTTTAATCTGATAATTCAGTATCAGGCCGCAGGCTGACAAACTCAATAACTGCAGTTCACCTCAGCTGAGCCTCTACCATATGGGGTAGGTCCGAGGGCAGAAAACATGTTGGTCAAAATTCTGCTGTCTTGATGAGGAAATGTTATCAACCCTCGACAGCAAAGTGAGTAAGCAATTTAAAAGGACACAACATGGAAGTGCAGTCAGGGCTTTTGATGAAATGAAAAGAGAATTTTGTCAACAGTCGGTAGATAATGGCAGCAGTGTGAACAGATGCCATAGCATTCATTTGTAAACTCATCAACAAACAAACTGAATAATGAAGCAGTGTGCCCCACTTGGTGTGTAAAAGCTGTAAATATTCAATGGCCACAACTACAACTCAAGTCCCAGGACGGTATGTTAAACAGGTTTGATAAGATGCACGCTTTCTTTTCATTTCTGAAGAATTTATCAAGCTTGCTTAGTTTAGTAGGTCACCCATGACAAAAACTCAGCTTGCCTCCTTTGGTACAGAATCCAAATCTGGGTCGCTGAATGAAGGGTTATTGTCTGGGGTTCTTTTTACCTTGAGATACTGAGATACTGTAACACCATAACATGGAGAAATGACCAGGGAATCGACCTCGGTGACAGACAGTCTGATGTAAAGAACAATGAAATAAACATGTTTTCCAAGTTGCACCATGAAGAGCGATCTCATCTCACAGACAGCCACAAATCCAGTAGAACCCAATTGTGTTTATAAAGATGTTCATCATCATCAAGTTGTCTACACGGTGAAAGAAGTCTTCCTCATATGTCTTGAGCTCCAGTAGGTGAATATTGATTTGGATACTGTATCTTTACCAAGGTCAGACACATATAGAGAGTTGCTGAGGACAGCATGATGCCTTTGAGTTATAATCATCAAACACAGGAACGAATTTCCAAGAAGAAGCATGGCTGGAGTTGATTGCTCGATGTGTGATCGATGGTAGAGTTGTAGATTCTTCTCAGAAAAAGCTTTTCAGATTTTATCACCCCATGCACTGGGAAGCACACGCCATTTTTCTCGGTCTGCTTTTATGACCAATGTGGCCAATGCTGTGCTTCACAAAACCCAGACAGCATAATAAAAAAGCAAACTGTTCACAAAGGCTCGTGCAAGAGAACAAAAGGCAGGATAATCTTCATTTTCAATTCATTTCACTGTGGGAGAAATGTGCAGGTAATGTTATGGCTGAGTGCAAGATTAGGTTACAATAGCATGAAATGAAACATTTTGGCACTGAAGTGGTCAGGCAATAACATTAGGACACAGCTAATTAGCAGACGAGCCCCTTCTCATTCTGCTCCCCTCCAAAGTCTTTCCCAGACAGATGCAGGTTCAGCAGGTCAGTGCAGCACTGAAACCAATAGCTGAGCTTAAAGTCCATGGTATTCCAACCAATTTCACAAATTCATTTATTAATGTGATTTAAGGTAGGAAATGAGAAAATCAAGAGATTTTCTTTGTCAAAAATCTCAAGGATTGTTATTGAGTCTTCCCTTGTTTCATGAATCTTTGATCAAATAAATATCTTTTGGTAAATAAGCGCATGGTGAAAACAATAATTTGTTGTAGCACCTAACATGTCACTGCACACAACCAGTTCTTGAGACGACAGTAGATCAGTGTGTTAACAGACTGTTCTGCTGCCTCCAAGTGGCCAAATGTCTCATTTTCTTAAAACGAAAAAAGAAAAATCTATCTATTTTTGAATTTTCAATATTTTGGCCTTTTTTTCAGTTATTACACGAAAACTATTCTTTCCTTTTTTTGCACATTGTAGTTTTGTTTGCTTGTTTGGTTTTTTTAGGTGACTCATATTTTGCATACGATGTAAGCACAGGTCAATGCGGGTGTACTGAGCATAAATTCAGCAGAAACATAGCGTTAGATATGAGTATATAGCTTATTCTATTCAAACTTTGACAAGAATAAATCCTTCCACTGGCAATCAAAACCAAACTAATCTGATCGAGGGCAGTGACATGAAGTCAATAAAACATCTCAATTCAATTTCATTGCAGTTCTCACAGTTATCATTATTTCCCATATGGAAAACAGCAATGGGAATACACTGTTTTTGATGACAAAAAAAAAAAAAAAAGACAGGTTTCATCAAACCTAAGCTATGCTTATTGGCTCTCCACTGTGACCCCATTGGATCTGATGACACAGATAGCGGGGTAGTGGTGGGGGTGAGTGTGTTCACGGCTGATAAGGCGGATGGGGAGGCTGGATCCGAGATACTGGCAGAAACACTTATCTGGATACTCAGAGAGAGTGCTCTGCCAAGACTGAGGCCTATCACATTCACAGAAGCGCCAGAGTGATTAGGAGCTAGAGTTGACACGTCTGAGTGATACTGCACCAAAAAAGTCTGCTTCTCAAACAAAACCAATTTCCTATTTTGACGCAAAGATATGGTGAAAACGGATGTTGCACAAACGACACTGGATCTGTTGTACAGCAGACATTCCCATCTCAATTTAGTTTTCCGTGAGACCCATTAATATTGTTTATGGCTCTTCCCCTGCAGGGCCTCCCTCTTGTGCTGCTGTTCTCTCTGGGTCCAGATGGAGAGGTTAGATTCTAGTCATTGTTCATGAGGCTTTTAACATGCTGGGTACTGGTGGCCTGGTGTTTATTAGCCTAACCCCTGTGTGGTGCGGAGACTTGGCAGCCTTTATAGAACATCCACCTGCTGTTTTCTCCAGGCACTTGTAAATATGTAGGCCTCTGTTCTGCCTACTTCCTCTCCTCTGCATTAGCACTGCAATCACTATAAAAATCTGACTTGTGTATGTGGCTGCTGTCTGTGTTGTAACATTGCACAGCAGTAGTGATGTTAACTTCTGGAAATTGTCTATACTTACCATGTAACTTATACCTTCCCTCTCAGGTAATAAGCTGCAAGCTGAGAACACCATCTCCTCAGCATTTCAAAAGAGAATTGGCTGGTTTATTTTGCACGATTGTCTCTTTGTGTGAGCTTTTCAGCATGCAATCACTACCAGTGAATTCACCAACATCAGACTTGACGTAGAGGATTGTGGTTCAGAGTGAAAGCTAGTAGAGGAGTTTGCAAGGCCTTTCAAAAACTGCACATTTCAGCACTTTTATCCGAAGGTCCATGGGTTGCTCCTATTCAAACAGAGTGGAAAAGATTTTTTTTCACTCCACTACAAATGGAAGCATGCATGTTGGCTGTGATACCCAGACATCTGTTTGTCCTCGCCTGTGATGAAAGTCTGAAGCGTGTTCCCTGTCCAAATTGGGAGTGCCTTCCATTGAGACACTTGTATGAGCCTAATGACCCGAATCCCCAGGGTCAGCTCTTCATTGGCTTCTTTTTTTTACCATTTTCCCAATTTAAATTGTCTACCCCGCTCAAAAGGGCCCCCATCATGTTCCAAGAACATTGTAGCTCATGCATTCCAATGTGCAAAGTCACTTGTGGTGGTGTTAAAATGAAGCGTCTACCACATGTGCTCATCTATTGGCTGCCACAGCAGAGGGCAAGACAATACAAAGGCATTCTGGATCCCACAACTCTAAGACTTCCACTTCTTTCCTGCAACACATTAGCATCGGAGGAGCATTAAAAACCATCTGGGATGCTTAAAAGACTGGATTTCTTTGAGGGGGGTAACTGTTCTGTGGTGATGACTAATCTGACCGGGGTGGACTGGGAAAGGGGACAAGACTGTGCTACTGCTTTGTGTAAGGAAAAATACACTGACTGGTCAAAGTCTGAGTAAACAGACAAACATGTATTTTAACACAAAAGTAGTGGATAGAAAAAAAACAATTCTCTGTGCTGCAATCTTGCATATTCAGTCGATCATCTTTAAATATGAGAAAACAGAATTTGTTATTTGGAGAAGATGAACTTAAAATCTAAGTGTACATTAAAGTGACCTTTAAATGTCTTCAAGAGACACAGACACAGAGTCACAGTTGTCTGTGCAGTTCCCTGTGGCTGTCATTTCTCTCAATACATCAGTGTTTCTGTGTTTGGAGCCTAATACAAACATCAGCATTCTGATGTGTTCATGAGGGCTATGCTTACGTATTGGTGTTAAGTGGTTTTAATATTTACCCTCTTAGTTTAGCATGTAACTGTACTATGTCAACATCTGCAAATTAGTGCGAATGACCCCTGAGGTAGATGGGAATGACTGGACAACCTCAAGTTATACTTTGACCTGATGGTGATGGTGGAGATGAAAAAAAAAAAAAAAAAAGTTCCTGAGGAAAATAAAATCCACCATCTAACATTATTATCTGTATGAGAAATATATGAATATCTTTAGACGATTTGATTTCTCTAGAATTACAGCTGCCACACTGTTCCCTTTCAACAGACCATCTGGACCATAGGTGGTCACGTTCAGTCCAGGTGAAATTATCCAAACATGAGCCCGTGCATGAAGTCAAATCAACCTCCATCTCAGAGAACAGCGCAGTGTCTAATGTGAGGAAGACAGTCGACAAGAAAATGTGTGATAATGTTGAGGAACTGAGACGAAAGGACGTGTATGGGAAGAACCAGCGATGGCAGTTTGGATCAGACTGAATTGAAGATGACATTCATTTAGTCCAACCAAAACATCTCTGCATCTCCCCTGAGTCTTGCCCAGTGTGGGTCATCATGAATACCCACAATTATTGTTTGCTTTCAATCACCAGTGAAGGAGCTAAGTGGGGTTAAAGACAGTCACCCTCTCAGTGAGCTTTGTAGGGCACAGAGCGTTGGGAGCTAACAGCTGTCCAAACAAAAGCCTGTTTCCCACTCATCGTTATGCTGAGTGTCACTACCAGGGGCTACTCATATCCACAGCCAAAGCACTATTAAATCTTAATGCACCACGCCTGCGCTGCCACCTATGATCAGATAGCATGCCCATTATACCGGTGGTCATATGAGCAGAAACCCATGCTTGGCATATCTGTGAACACATAATATAAATCTGAATAAACCAAATCTCCTTCCCAGAGATAGCCCATATGGACTGACAAGCCTGCAGTGAATCTGAAGTTACATCTGCTGAAACACAGCCAAGCTGCCTCATTGTGTCTGTATCTCCTCCTCGTGCACAAATACCATCCAGCAGATGGTTCCTTGGTATCCTGTTGGTCACCTCTATCCGAGCCCACCTCATGTCTCCAAACACACCCACTTCTCTCCCGCCTTAGTGACTCACCCATATTCCTCTCAAATTCCTTCTGAAGCTCTCTCTGAGACGAACTCAGAGCTGCCATCAGCATATAAGTTTCCTCGGACAGTTTCAATTTCACGGTGCAGTAAGTGGAAATCGGAATTTGTTCGTTCAAATGGAGGAGGCTGAATAGTTTTAATTGTTACATTTATTCTCTCACCAATTAAAGGGGATCATATAGACAATGCACCAGAGGCAGTGCTGCACTAGCTCAATGTGGCTAATGTTCACGAATGCTTGCAAACTTTAGATAAACATCACTGTGTAACTGATAGCCCTGACCACCTGAGGGAAGGAGTGCGTCGCTGCTTTAGTAAAGTCTGTAATGACTTGTTCTACTGTTACACTATATTTTACACTTCTCTCGTAAATGATACTTGTGACCACAATGACTGCTATTTATCTTGAATTATTAAAAGCTCAGCTCAACTATAAAGACTGACTTTAAAATGTTAGCAGTTGGCAGAAAGCCAGAAGTAATGTGTCAACTGTCAAAGCCCAACATCAGTGACAACCGGGCCCATCAAACATCTCCTGCCTGTTTGTTTGTGCAGCCTCCCAATGGGACATAATCCAGTGAAGCTGACCTGGAGTCTGGGAAGCACATTGGGATGAATAGTCAGAGACTCTGTTTATGTCTGTGTGTGTCTGCGCAATGTGTGTCAGTGAAGCTGTCAGTTTACAGTCTTAAAGTGTCTATGCCGGAGATCTGGGAGAGGAACCAACCAGCAGCATGTAATGCAGAGCAGCTGTCTGTCTCCTGTGTTACACAAGCCTACTGTCTGCTGGCAACCATAAAGTGTACATCTGGAAAGGTCCGGCAGGCAGTAACACTCACTCACTCACACACACACACACACACACCTACCCATCTCTCCCATCGCTCACCCATCAGACCACAACTCAGCATCAGCCCTAATGCAAGCAGAATAATTCAGCAGATCATCACAGTCTTCTCTCTCTGGAGACATTATTCATTTTTAACTGCTCTAATAAATGGAAAATATCCAACAGGAGGAAAAACTTTCCCAGTAAAACATAATTGGCACCCAGGTGCATGCATTAAAGAGCAAAATTAAGCTAGTCTCTGAAGTCCCCTCTTGTAAAACGTGAGGGTACATTAAAGAAGGAGCTTTTACTGACAATGGCAGCTCTACTCATCACTGAGGTGAGAAAAGATATTCAGCTTGGTCATGTCAGACAAGCTCACCATTAAAAGTCAATTAATACACATCAATTGCAATTTGTGTGACTTATCAGTCAAAAATTATTAAAATTTTTTTAATCCTTACAAATTGGCAGTTGACATTGTTATGCATACAAAAATTATTACGACTTGGCCATTTTCTATAATTAATATTTTTAAAACACTTTGTAGACTAAGCAAATAATAAGCAACATAAAAACTGAAAATTGGAATAATAATTTCATAAACATTTCATAAAAAAAAGACAACAGAACAGTAAATAATTCCCCCCACAAAGTTTTAACATCAACTTAAATAAAAGTCGAAAAAAGCTGAGAGTGTGGTTGAAGTTCATGAATTTATTGAACCAGCCAATTCATTATGTTCCCATTCAAGCACTTCCATTCCACACAGGTAAAAAAAGGTCACTTACCTCACACTCTACGCTCACAGAGCCTCCACTGATTGGGAAATGTAAGCAGAAGCAGTGCTGAAGGAAGCTTGATCAGCCAGCCCCCGTGAATGTTCTCACCAGTCTGTATCTCTCAGAGTGCTGACAGCTCTGTCATCTTCCCTCTCCTCTCTCTTCTCTTAGAGTGTTTACTCGAGTCTACCTAGAGAGCCGGCTGATGTGCAGCCAGTGAGGAGAAAGAAAGAGGGTGATGGTGAGAGAGGAAGACAGAGAGACAGAGAGCAGCAGGGAGAGAGAGAGAGGAAGCAAGTGAATGAAGGGGAGAGTTCCCTTTCTCTTAAACAGTAGACCCTCTGCGGTCAGACTCCACTCCCGCTTACTGCTCTCTTAAATGCCCCCCACCCATTCACCCTCTCCACAGCATTGTGACTGAAAGCGAAGGAGCTGAAACAGGATGCCTCAAGGCTGAAATGAGAGAGAGAGGGAGAGTGACTGACTGAGAGAAAGACTTGGGGTGGGGGGTTGGGGTTGGACCATTAGCTGCAAATGGCAGTAGCCTAGCCAATGCAAAGCCAATGCAAAGCCAGAGATTAGAAGATAGATATATAGATAGATAGAATGATTGATTGGTTGATTGATCAATTAAATGATTGATTTTGGGAATTTTTATTCACTTAAGTTCGACTTGATGATGAATATTTTTGCATCCTCGGCCTGCTTTGGAAGCATAATATCCAAATCATGCCCACATTGGTTTTACTTATCTGTGGATAAACAGGGAAGGCAATTTGTCCTCTTGCAATATCAAGGGTCTATCTGATATTTTGGTCAAAGTTGAATCATTCACATATTGTAATTCTGTGACTACAAATCGACAGTAAGGGAGGTTGTTGCACTGTTTTCAGACCTCACTTTTGCTCTTGGGAACACTGAAGATAAATATCTCAAAAACAAAGAAAGAAGATTAGAATTCCACAGGGATGAATTGCAAAGTAAAGGTACTTTGGGGCTATTTCAGCCACAAATCGCTTCCAGTTGCTGTTAATGGGAAAGTATATACCTCCGGTATAAACTGGGTTGTATGTGGTGGAAAGATCATACCCGTTTCATTCACAGGCCCTACTCAACATTCACACGATGATTGAGATGATGACTACATTGCCGAGGTTAATAGCTCATTGCAGATCCTTGTTTCTTTCCTGATGTACTAGACCAAGCAGTTGTCAGTAACAATCTCTTGATTAGAATTTGCTCGGGGTACTAAAATGTATACTGGTTGCAATTACTATCCGTTCTGCGCTCAAGAATTTGGTGTAAACAGGCAGAACAGAACTTCCTCAAATAAACGCAGGGAAAATAGCTCAGGAGGATCCTGCACCACACTGACTCCATTCAACCCTCATTCTGAGGCAAAAATGCGGACTTCAAAGGGCAGAGAAATGTGCATCAAAAGCCCCACCATGAGAGCCAGGATGGCGGATGATGGGACAGAATATAACCCCTCTTTGCTGGTGTGGATGATGCTGGGCAACAATAAAGAATATTCTCAAAGTGTTCGTCAGCTTATTTGCTTGATGTATCATAAAAATAAGCATCTCAGCAAAAACGAGAATTGTTGAGTCTACTTTGAAAGGTGACAGTGATGCAAACAAGAAATTTTAAAGCTGCCTGAACACACGCTTTTGCTGCTAGTGTGAAACAACCACTTTGCCCATTGTCAAATCTACATGTTGCTAAAGGTTGGTGGTATGTGTGATCCATACTGAACACCAGAGGAGTATGTGTACCGAGTGTTTCGTCTAGGCTGAGTAGAGCTTTTCTCAGCAGGGGAAATGATCCTCATCTTGTTGCTGAGAGCCGGTAGCCAGCCAGGCAGAAAAGATCCTCTCTAATCCTATATGCAGCACAAAGGCTCATATGTAACACGGCTATCGGGCGATAAAAAGCAAATTCAATGACTCGAGGGGCCTTAAATTCATTTTCATTCTGCTCCCCAGGGAGAGGGAGGAAATCTATAGAGTCCGAGAAAAAAAAAGCTTTTTTTAATGACTTCTGGATGTAATGATATCATTTAGATGAGATGATGGGTTGAAAGCTTGGCTATGTATAGCACCTGTTTTAAATGACTGCAAATGTAGATTTCCTGCATCTCTCCATCTGTTCCTTTTCTCACCTTCCTGTCACACGTTATCTCTCTCTCTCTCTCTCTCTCTCTCTCTCTCTCTCCCTCTCTCCTTCCTTCACAGCCTTGCCAGGCTTTGCAGAGAATTGCTGTGGGAGTTCTCCACCTTCTTGTATGTGAAGGTGTACCTGTTCACCGACTTTCAGAGCAAGTGAGTTGAGCAGGTTTGATTTCCCAGATGACACTCCGTATGTGCATCCTCGCCTGTCATCCAATTTCTGCCTCTCTGGAACCAGACATCTGCTTGAGGGAGTTTTTTTTATTATTATTATTATTTCCATTAGAGCACAACAATGTTCACTTTTATAGGCTGTCATTTAGCATATAAAAAAAAAAAAAAAAAAAAAACAGAAAAATACTAAAATAACATGCAGGAGAGAAGAGAACAAATGCCTGCACTGAATTGTGCTGAAAAAAGGTTGAGAAACCCGGGGATGGAAAAAGGATATGCTATTTTCAAAACAATAACTACTTTTTCAACTGTAATTTGCAATTAAACCAGCTATGAAAACATAGGCAGTCATTTAATTGGGTTAATGATAATCAGAGTGTGTAGCCCACTGCTTGGAAACTTTATGCAGAGGTGTGGAAAAGTGAGGGAGAGGTTGCTTGGAGCTCACAGTAAGGTCTTCTTGCCTCTGTATAATTGATCATACCTAACCTGAAGGAAAGAGAGGGGGCTCTGTGGGAAGTGAGGCTCGCTCCGTCAATGACAGTGAGACCTAATTATACTAAGGATTCCCTGCAGCCATGGAGCATGTCAAAGAGGGCAGCAATAAGGTGGCCAATGGGGAAGACACGCCGCCCACTATGGGTGTGTGTGAGTTTGCAGGTGACCTGAAAAGACCTGTTTACCTCATTAAAAATGAATCACAAGGTAATAAGGGCCCCCACTCCCATTCTCCCCCCTCCCTCCCAATGTCTGTCCTTCATCCATTATGCAGCAGCAAGGTGGGACAGTGTGGGTTAAATCCTCAGGGAGGGTCACTTTAACAGAGACCCAGTCTAGCTCTTCCTCAAGCTATTGAAGCTCCTGTAATAATGAGCAAATAACACGGTGATGGGAAGAATAATACTGGTGCTGAGTACTGAGGTAGGCAGTTGGTCTCTTCTGCTGAGGTAGAAGAGACCAGCAGCAAAAACCCTATGACTGAAATAAGTTAAACAACAGAGAGACAGCGTATTAGTCGTGATCCATAATTCATAATTTGGGGAATAGATGGGCCCCGAGATAGCTCTCTTGTTTCTTTCTCATTTCTCTGCAGCTACTTTGCTATTGTCATATTTGTAAAAAAAAAACGATCTATTATGTGAGGGACTGTAGCTCAGAGGTAAGAGAAACTGGTCTGATGAATATGGTGAACAATAGCTGCCATGCATCATACAGCGGACCAAAGTAGTAAATATATAGTTGGAGGACACAATGGAGCGTCTCGTAGCTACTAGCAGGTACTGCATTTCCTTCGGGAGTTTGTGGACTCCAAAACAGAGTTCAAAGCAGGCCCAGTAACAGATTACAAATCCTCACATGGCAGGACTGAGTGTTAGATTTCCTCTGTGTCTCTGCTGGATGTGTAAATGAGATGATCATCTGCTAATTAGTTGCTATCTTGTTATCAACTGGGCAAAATATCAAATATTGCAGCTTTAAATCAAGCAAAAGGCTGGGGCCACAAGGTTTTTCAGTTCGAAGACGACAACAAAAGCTTCAGAGCTGTTAAATATTTTATTTTACCCCTCTTTCCCATTCAAGCTAAGCTAACAATGACAGCATTTGTGTAAATGATCCACAGGCCCACAGAAGGTTGATGTTCTCAGGAAGAAATGTGCATTTCCAAAAGTTTTAGCTATGCCTTTAAGTTTAACGGCAGAAGAGTGCGCACAAATTGTGTGCACGAGAAGCTTTATTTACACTCGCTGCCGTTGCAGACCACACACAGTCACAACTGCTGCCCCCGTGTGTATAAATGGCCTGTAAATGTCTTCACAAAGTGTCAGGAGCTTGTATCTGTTCTGTGGTCTCTGACCTCTGACCCTATAACTATTCTCCACCAACCTTTTTTGTTGCTACAGTTGGCACCCTGTTTCCTCCGACTGCCACCTACATTTGGCAGCTGCTTCAGTCACCCAAGCTGAGTGCACATACAACTCTCTGGTTCTGTGTGATACAGAGGATATTACATGCAAGACAATACAGAACACAAGGAATAATTTCTCAGCAGAGACTGCTTTTCAGGCCATATGTTGTAAAACAACCCCTCAATTATTCCACACTGGCATATTTTTCTTTTTATGAGAAAGAGTCCATTTTTACTACTACCCACCACACTACTATGCTTCTATAAATAAACTGCGCTCCAACAGAACATGTCAAACAAGAAAGCCATTTTGTCTTGACTGGCTGGAGACAAAAGACTCTATGTGTAGATTGAATAGTATTATTACCAGGGGGCTATCTAAGATTGCTAGGGCTTTCAATAAAATATAACTTCAAATATTATTCCAAACCTATCCAAGTGATTGGAATGGAAGAGAAATGAATGGCAGGAAATAACTGAGGTTTGGGCATGAGAAATGACAGGTAGTGAAACTAAGTGAAAATAGCATGTCTTGTGTTCAAAAAGTGGAATGTGTGTTGCAAAAGGTGTGGGACCTCCAGAGTGAAATAACCCCTTGAGACGTGACCTCACAGAGGAGCAACAGGGAGAAAGCAATGCCACACAAACACACTGAGACGTGCTGGGAGGCAAAGTTGCATGGCTATCAGCTTTCAGCGCCTCTGTCCTGCTGCAGGGTTACACAGGGCCAAGAGGACTCCCATAAATAAACACCAGAGAAACCAAAAAGTGCTTGTCCAACAGAGAATGATATTGTTTGAATTGAATGCTATTGTTGGCGGGGTGGGGGGGTTCTGTTGTTATTGTTGTTATTGCTGTTACTGTTGTTGCTGCTTTTCTGGAGGAGACATCAGGACAACAGCCGGCGGCTCTTTGAGAGAATATTAAAGATTTACTGTATACATCGAAAAGAGTTTTCAATAACCAAACACTCAATACATCAAACATATTTGCAGAAAGCAAACTAGAACAATAAGCTAAAACAACTTACATGCACAGTTTATGTGAGTTAAGCATTTCAGTCAGCTGGTCAAACTAGGATCATGAAAATATGATAAATCTATTTGCCAATAAAGCCAAATGCTTGAAAAGGTCCATATATGAACTTTTCCAGTGTTTTACCTTCCATGTAGATATGCATAGGAAAATATATTTGTTATGGAGTCCAGTCCAAAAGTTACTCCAGTTTAATTTGGTAAATTTGGTGTCATCATTGAGTGTCAGCTCCAGGAGGGATGCACCGCTGCAACCAATTACAAAAGGCAACTAATCCAGTTTTATTATTAAATTCAAGCGATCATGATTACGTGCAGGATGAACCATGTCTGGTGTGAAAAGAGAATTTCTTTTTGCAACTCATTATTTCATGAGTTTGTAATATCCTGTGGGCACAATCCAGCCAGTTGTCATGCTTGACTACACTGGGAATTAAAATCACACACTGCAAATTGTGAGTCTCCTCTCACATTGCTTTAATAGAAAACAGGGCATTGTGTATAATGAAAAGGCAACACCATGATGCTATTTATTTCTTTTTGTTGCTGTTTACTTTGATGCAAATGTCATTTTGTATCAGCAGGCTTTGTCTTAGGGAGATGATGTTTTCAAGGGAAGATTCTGCACAACTCACTCAGCCTGCAGCCGTTTTTTTTATATGTAACAGCCTGGATGCATGCAGACACTTGGTCCTTATCTCTGCTATTTTAAGCGTTGCGAAAGAGCCCCTATAGAATAGTATGGTGGATCCCACCCGTTGCCTCCAAGCTGAACCCAAGCTCAACATCAAACAGGTGGAGACAGATAAACAGCTACTGTATGTCAGACTTTATTGCTTTGTGGATTAACGTGTCGGGAAGTTCAGCATATTCCTGCAAGCCTATAAAACCTACAGAAATATAGCTTATGGTTTAAACATGATGTGATTTGTACCGTAGACCATGACAGAAGCATAAGCTGCAGGATTCAACCTGACAACAAGGATCCAGACTTGATATTTAACTATCAAGAGCTAGTTGCACCATTGCAAAAAGAATTTAATTCCTGTATCTTGCTTCCTCAGCATACTAATACAGGGCTTGCACACTGATTACGGGTTTTGGCGGTGAACCTGAGAACCTAATACAGGTGGAAATAGACAACATAGATTCATAGATGAAGAAAAGAGCCACTCACTTGACAATGGAGAATTGAAAAAAAGTAAAACAGGAAAGTTCAGAAGCACATTGAATTTGGCATTTGACAGCAGCAGCGAAAAGAAATGTGCTGCAGCAAACAAACACCTGCAGCAAATATAGAAACACAGTTGTGCAAAGAAATGAGCTGAGGTTGAATTCTTCTGAAAAAGGATGGAAGACGCTTGTCAGTTTTGATCCTCTGATTTCCTGACATATTATATCATATGTTTTCATTGACATCACCCACTGATTGTCTGTCAATCACACAGAAGCCACATTTTATCTGACATAACTTATGGTGTGTGACAGAGCTCTAGACCTCCACCAATTGTGTTTCAGATACATCTACTGAATAAGCATGCTGACAAGCTAGCCCCATCTCGTCATGTCCATATTAGCTTTGAGACACCAGTCTCATCTGCCCTCAGTTCCACAAGTTATAACCCATCTGCAAATCTTTTCATACAAGCCGACTGGCCCCATTTCCACTCTCACTTTGCAGAGGAGGGAGTGAGCTGCCCGCTGCCATGCAAACTAATAAAATCATATCTATTATGGCTCACCTGTGGAGTGAGGTGTAAATGTACTCCATCTGTGGTTGTGTGTTACCTGACTATCGTTTACATGAAGAAGAGCTCACAGATGTGTGTCTGAGCTGGGAAAGTTGAAAATGAATGGGTTATTTTGCTTAGAGAAAATGAGCTCTTGGCCATATCTTAATTGATTTGCATTTTTTTTTTACGAAAACATTTCTACATTTAAATGTGTTGCTGCGTTTGCGCTTTGTTTTTTTTCCCCCCAACGTTTCGGTGAATTGAGTGCTCAGAGCTACCACAGTTGATGTTGTGTCAAAGAAATGTAAAGATGCAAACAATAATGCGGACGCCCTCAGAGACCGAGGCGATGTAGTTGAAGCTAAAGGGCTCCCCGTCACAGCACAGCTCCATTCAAGCCCGGCATCTCTTTATGGTTGCTTTACACAGTCTGTCTGGGCAAAGGGTTCAGGCCTGTGTCTCTTCCTCTTTTGTCTACTCTCCTGGGGAACATGAATGGGAGGTTGGGGCCTGAACAAAAGGCAGATCATGGTTCTCTTAGGGGGGACAAATGAGCTTAGTTTGGGTAATGGCAGCCAAAAGGAAAAGGAGGTCTGGAGAAGTATTGAAGCTCACCTAGGGCCGGAACAGGAGGGGAGATGAGTTTTCCAGGAGGAACAGCTGAGATCTTCCTTCCCACACTACCCGTGCTCCATCACTATCTGACAACAACAGGCTCAGCACTGTCTACAGGCAGAGGATGGGAGTGAAGGGAGGGTACGGTGGTGACAAGGGAAGAAACACTCAAGCTGATCGCATGTTTCTCCATGGCAACTGTTTGCTATGATCTGTGCCGTAGTCCTGATAAAAAGAATGGTGAACAATAAGCATACCAAAATAACTTTTTTGTGAACTCAAAGCACCCTAATCTTAT
Source organism: Echeneis naucrates (assembly GCF_900963305.1). Classification (NCBI taxonomy): domain Eukaryota; kingdom Metazoa; phylum Chordata; class Actinopteri; order Carangiformes; family Echeneidae; genus Echeneis; species Echeneis naucrates. The sequence continues at coordinate 3,212,455 of NC_042519.1, read as the reverse complement.
ACACCATTATTCCTAACTCAGTTTTGTTATGGATACTAAGAGTTTACATCACATCACGAAAGTCAAATTCTTGTTCAATGTGTGATGTTTATTCTGAATCTAAAAATGTTACTGTTGCAAATTTGATGCTCCAAATCTAAAAATGACTCCTATAGTGTGGAATGTATTATTTTGCTGCTACAACTTGTGAGCAGCAGAGTGGCCATATTTTCCAGAGATCAAGATAAAACCTTTTCGTTCAAAGGAGATGGAAGTGTGATTGCTCTAAATGTCACCTTATCACAAATGCCATTTCAATTCTGCCTTTCCACCAACCTTTGCAACTTCATGCTTTCATTTTTTTTTTTTTTTTTTTTTGTCATATCGCACACCTTTACTCGCTCATACACACACATACCTTCCATCCCCATGACCCCCTCGGGCCACAAATTCCCTTGTAGTTTGAGTTTGCTGTCGCTTGCTTATAACCCTTTCTTGTGTGTCACTAATCTTGCAGACAGCAACGCTGACGACAAAAAACTACAAAATACAAACTTTATTTTTGCAGAAGTGAATTTATTAATTTGTCACTGTACATAGTATTTGGCGTTCAGCCTATCAATCTCTTTTTTAATTTTTATACAGATTTGTGAATTTTACTGGCACTTTCTAAGCATTAACCATGGCAGCTGGAAAAAAATAATTAAAACAGATGAAGTATTCTGCAGATTCTGTCCCAAAAGTGTTTGGCAACTATATGTTTTCAAGCATTAACATAGAAGTTGCATGTTCATGGTCTCAAAATTAATCTTCCTGTATGTCTTTCCTCTTTAAACAAATAATTTCACTTAATTTGGCTACATAGAAATATAAATTAATTTCTTTGTTTTTTTTTTGTTTTTTTTTTTAAATCCAGACTTCTTTCACTTGCTCTTTACATGTCAAACCGGAAATACATTTTAGGTTTCTATCTATGTAGACCTAAAATCTGTCCCTCAACACATCCTTCATAGACCAAAGTCAACACACATGGTTTATAACCTTCTGTTTTGAAACTTCCTGTTTGTAATGTAGTGGAAGATAAGGTGCAGCTGAACTGGACTGAGGGGGACCTGACCTGCTCTGTACTCTATCCTGATTGGGCGGTACAGTCCGTCAGTGACACAGTAGCCATGCCTAAATCCATCGCCTGCTTTATGGCCTTTTTCCTCTAAATGGGACCATCGTTTAAAAACCTTATGTTGCATTGAAGAAGACTGAGACCGTAAACATTAACTGAGCTAATAAATCAAGTGAGAATAGGGTTCTTTTCACATAGATTTTTTATGACCAATTGCTCCGTGATGGTCATTTGATGGAATGCAGGTTTAAGGCGGTCTACGGTGTAGTTACAGACCAAACACTGAGGTGATGATGCTCTGCTAATAAAACTGTGTAGACATGATGCCAGAAGGAGGTCGAATGAATGGTTTTGTTTTTCAGTCCACCTAAAAAAAACAGTAATGCCTTGATTTTATTAACTATAACCATCAACCTTCCTATCCTTTCAAAATTACATTTTAGCTAGCTCAACCTAACAAACTGCAGAACTGCCTGATTTTATGAATTTTATTTGATAGTATGGGCCAAGCTCTGAAAACACTGGCTCCTACATTTCCTCTAATTCAAACCTGTGAGTTACTTTCATTACACGCCAGCCTCTAGAACAGACACTGGCAATTTCTTTGAAACGTCATGTCAGTCATATACAACAGTGGCTTCAACACCAAGCCGAGATGATTCTAGTGGGAGAGAGCTAATTTAGAGATAAACTATTGTAAAGCTGTGTTTACACCACATGACTTTCAAGTCTTTCTAAAATTGTTTCAGTAGTAAATTTTGACCTAAACCTGATGGCATATTATTAAAAATGTGCCATCAAGTTTATGATATAAAAATAAAAACTTGTTTATTTTCGAATTCAGTGGGTGGGCTGGTGGGCTGCATTAATCACAGGGTGAGTCAAATCTCAAAAAAATATGTTCATTGAAGTTTATACGCTTATTAAAGAAAATATGTGAAAGAGGTTTTTGTGTGTTGTTCATTAAGACTGGTGCTGCCCCACACTCCTGCATGACTAATAGCATCTCCTTAAATGAAATGATGTGATGTTGGTGATGTGACTGATGACCAGCAGCAACCTCTTGGGACGAGGTCGGCTGACGAGCTGACAGGTGATGTGTAAAGCAACAGGAGATGAGCTGCTGAATAATGGGCCCTTGTCAAAGCCTTTTCTTTAGCTTTAGAGGAGCCGGCACACAAGGCAAGCACAGCCTGGGCTCTCATGATTGATGCCCGCCTCAGGATGGGGCTGTGATTGGCTGTTGGTGGTCCTTGAATGTGAATGAAATGTGGTTTTTGTTTCAGTCATGTCAGAATGCCACTGTCGTCCAGAATATCTGCATTCGCCATCATGTTAAAGCCATTAAAAACGCCTTGTTTTGCAAATCTGTCTCAGCTCTGTGAGGATATCTGTGAGAGAAACTGTGGTGCAATGAATTTTAATGAGGCTCATTCTCTTAGAAATACAATGAAAGAGGTGTTTCTAATAGAAACTGAGGCACGGGGATGTTAACTTTTACAGCTTATCTCCACTGTTTATATTACCCAGCAGAGCTGTAGGCACGCACAGTATGGAGAAGACTTCTCTTTTCATACGTATTCCTTCTCTTTCTCCCATCTTTTCTTGATTAAAAAAAAAAAAAATGACATCCATGTTTTGTAACCAGCCTTTACCCATTTTTTTCTCCCCTTGCTTTTGTCAAGCCAGGCAAAAACCCAGCACGAGCCAGACTATAGGATTTCAAAGCACCGTGTTACTTGCCACTATCTGTCTGCGATAAATCACCCGCCATAGAAAGGAGGCTTTGCCTCTGGAGAAAACAGCCGTCCGTCATAACAGTGCAGCTGCTGTGATGTATAGAGGTGAGAGGTGAGGGCAGACAGGTCAGTCCGCACAGCACACAACACCATGGCCAATGAGAGAAATGTGGCACAAATTACATTAGGCAGCTGTGGAGAGGCGCGAGCGCTGTTCTGCTCTTCATCCTTTGTGTGGTTTCTCAGTCAGCTTCAAGGATGAGCCATTAAGATGCTCTTCTCTTTGTCACCATTGTGCTCCCCAGGTAAAGGTGCTTAATGTAAGATGGTTAGCCCAGCATGACAGGGGACCATTCTTTACATATGCTGATAATTATCTTTTCTCACCCTCCTTTGTTGGAATTCAGGAGGGGGGCAAATTGTGCATGTTTGTAATTGCTATTTATTAGAAAAATGTATTACACATGAAATGTGTATTTGTTTTATATGATCGTGGGACTTGTTCTCTGTGAGAAATGGTTTTATTTGGTTGTTTTTGCCTCGTTTAATGTCACCCCCGTCTGGATCCTCACTCAGCATTGCAATCATGCTAATTACTTATTGACTCTTAAAAAGCTGAATTAACAAGGTTGTGGAAAAAAAATTGCACATAGCAGCCTAACGCTTTGCACAAATAAACCGTTTGCGCCTGGGAGAACTTACACTTAAGCATGCCGCACACATTCAATTGTACCTATTGTAGCGGATTTATCCCCAGGGAACTCCACTCTTTCCTGGTGGAAATTGTTCGCACTGCAGGGTGACAGAGGCCATCAGGATGGAAAAGTTGGCAGCAGAGAGAAATGAGCCAAGAGCTAAGCTGGTTCAACCTGCTATACCTGCACCTTTTTTGACCAATGCAAACTCTTGTCACTGGATGTTTTGAAACTGCCGACCAGATTACCCGAACAGCTGTGTTAGGCTGATAACAGAAGGCTGGCTACATGAAAACATCTTGGATGAAGCCATGGAGCGAGCAGGCCACTCCATCTGTCAAGCCGACCGTACAACCGCCAAATTAGGGACATCGAAAGAAGGAGGGGTAAGACCTTGAACCAGGTGTACCCTGCATACCTAGGGCCGAAAATTTATCAATCCCCTCATCTTGGCTAGTCTGACGAAATCTCACATTTTCTGCCACATCAACACAACAAGACCGTTTTCAAAGCACTTCAGCCATAAAAAATGTCACAATACACCTCCATGCTGTTATCATATGTCAGCTTCAGCACTGATAATGTTGCTACTTAAAATTTGATCAAGCCATCCTTAATCAGAAACACCGGTTTAACAGTGTATGTGTGCCAAACAGGATGCTGCTCCTAAATCAAGACGTGGGTCGGTCTCCAAAAGAGTGAGAAGAGATAGAAGCAGCACACCGAGAAGCCGACCAGCTCCATGACACCTCCCAACGGGGATGAGCCAAAACAAAAAATCACAAGTTATTGAAGTAACTAAAGAAAGGTGGAATAATATGGGTCTGAGCAGGTTTCAGACGGAGCACCGATCAGCCTGGGACAGTTCTGTAAGTCCGCATGTTACTGTGGACACAGGTCCAACAGCCTGAAAACTGGTCCTGTTGCTTTTACACTGGTGATCACGGAGGATGAGTGCTGTCCTCCCACCTCCACACACCAATAACCAACCAACAGATCATCTCATGTCTGTCTGTCAAGGACCAATATGTTCCTGAGCACGATTTTTTTGGTTTTGCTCTGATCAATTAGATTTTTATGCATTTTTAAAAATTTTGATCTAAGGTGAAATATACAAGTACTTTTTAAATTTCAAACTTATTTTCTTTGAAATTGTCGGCTGTTTTTGGCTGTTTGGGGTTTCGGGGCAGATTATTTTGACTGTCTTCACAAAAACCAACACCCAGATGTATGGACTGACATTTCAGTTTTAAACCTTTGACTTGAGACATTAATTGAAGTTCATGAAGGTGCTAGCAACTAGTTGGCCTTGACAGGAAGAATTATTGTTCATTCTGAGTCATGCTTGTATCTACCTCGTTAGTCTAAGTTCAACAAGCACTCTGTTTTGGTCTCCACCAACTCCCAGAGGAAATATGTAGGTCATTAGCTGTTAACTACTCCACTCCATTCACCAGTTTGTTGGAAAAAGTCCTCCAGAATAAACTTATAATAACCAGGTGGTGATGGCTATGAATGAATGATAGTGGTTTAAAGAAGCCCATATTTTCTCTCTCTCTCTCTCTTTCAGGCAACTTCAGCTAGTTTAGAATGTTTTCACAAAGAACAGCAAAAACATGGAATTTATTTTTGAAGTACATTTTAAAGATATAATTAGTTTCTAAAACTTTATGTTAAGTAGTGCTTCAAATATATTATCTGAATAACCTATTAAGATATGAAGCTTTTTCTGAGTTTTCCTGATATTCACATAACTGAGCGAATTTACTCTTGCAATATAAAAGCATCTCCATCTCTGTCAGTTTGTTGATCTGAAAACTGTGTTAATGACTCATATTCTCCTGTACAGAAATGGAGCAATGGAGGAAGAGAAGCAGAGAGGGAAGGGTGGAGGACTTCTAAGAGTTGATTAATGATAAACTAGCTACAGAGACTCCAGGGGGCTCAGTGATCCCCCGAGTTGTAAAACCTGCTTCATTTATTCTCACAACCTGTTAGCTGTAAAAAAAAAAAAAAAAAAAAAAAACACAAATCATATCTGGAGCCCTGCTGTGTTCACTTAAGGAGGAAATGTCTCAAACATAAAATAAATCCAAATTTGGAAAAGAAGTGGAAGGAGACCAAGAACATGATGCACATAAACTTTTAGTTATAGTGCTCAGTTAACTTTAGTGGCAGGTTCCCTGGTGGAGTATCAGAAAACTCACAGAGACTTAATCGCACCAACACCTACAGTCCAAAACCACTTGTTTTTCTTATTCTTATATTTCACACAGAAATTAGTCTTTCATTAGTTTAAACCATGAAAATCAGCCCCTGAGCCAAGTTGATAACAGAATCTGGATATGTGGTATCCATTTATTATTTAATCATTATTTAGGTGTCATTGGATCCGACAACAAAAAGGTTGGGGTTCGGTTCCTGGCCTGGGGCCTTTCTGTGCAGTTTGCATGTTCTCCTCGTGCCTGCATGGGTTTCCTCCGGGCACTCCGGTTTCTTACCACCGTACAAAGACATCATGTTTAGGTTATTTTGGGCCTGTGATGGACTGGCGACCTGTCCAGGGCGTGCCTCGCACCTCGCCTAATGTGAGCTGGAATTGGCTCCAATCCCCCGTGACCCGGTAACAGATAAGCGGTAAAAGAAGAATAAATGAAAGAATGTATCTGACAGAAATACTGCAGAGGCAGAAACTCTCACCTCAGTCCAGATTAGTGTGAAAACTATTCTGTTAGCATTAATGATATAACATTGAACTATACAAATGTACTGATTACTCTCAACAAAGAAGAATAAAGAGCAGAGCAGCATTGTCACTGGAGACATTGGCTTCTTTTTTGATTATAATCTGGCTATAAATTTAAAACTATAACATTATAATTATTATTAGAGACAGGGTGGAAACTTGGCAATGTGAGGAGGCGGCGGCTGCTGTTAGCTCTACACAGTGTTCAAATTATCGTCATTTTAAATTAATTTCATATAGGTTTTTTGAACTGTAAACATCCCTGAAATTTTCCCATCTCACCATGCATTTGATAATTTTTTTTTTTTTTTGCACATATCACATTGACCCTTTATGGGCACAGAGGCTGGATTGGAAAACTATGGAACATCACAGCTTTATGGTATATTGCTGGTGGGTTGTCATACATCGTTATTGCTAGATGTGTGTCACGTGTAACAAAGAAACAAACAAAAAAATTAGCCAAATCTCTAGATCTCTGGACTGCAACCATGACTGTGTCTGCAACTGAAATCAAATCAAGACATTCTGTGATCGTTGGGCACACAGCATGTGTCGCCATCTTGTAATGGGATTAAGAGAACTTTTTCAGGACAAATATCTGTGGTTTGTTTTAGAACAGCGGGAATGAACCCAAAAAGCTAAAGATGTGGCTCATAAAAGCAAAACAATGAGTCGAGTTACTGTAACAATCACTATGGAAGGCTCTGAGTCCAGATTGGACACAGACACCTATTCTCTCCCTAACCCTTTTGGCACAGCAATGTTGTTCCAGACATACTTGAATATGCAATGTGCAATGAATTGTTCTGAACGCTATAAAAGTTTTTTGGAGTTTGTTTCATAGCTGCATATGTGGAATTGCATGCATATGTAGAAACAAGTGTGAGGACAGTCACTGGTGTCATATGGCAATACATCGATCAGTCATAGCAACGCATGAAAAAAATAATGCACCAGCAAAGTGGCTGAAGTGAAGACTAAACTCACAAATATGGAGATTACCAATTACACCATTTTCTTTGACTTTGTAAATACTCAGTTTGAGGACAAAAGTCCATTCAGGAAATTTGTTAGACTTGTTAGACTAGAATTGTTTAGTGTTTTATTTGTTCATGATAAGTAGGATGCAATCTAGCAATATAGACTCGAATATTCAGGTCTTTGGAGTCCAGAAAATTATATATCCAATATCCATGAAACAACCTCGCTATTTTCAGTTTGTATACATCTCATTATGATACTACCAGCAAAGTCACTTCCAATATGCTCTATGCCAACTCTTGAGTTGAAACACCTGCCCTCAGTTTGATGTAATCAGTTTTAGGTGTTATGTTAGTCCATTCTCTTCACAGCTCACCATTGTCGGAACGAAATCTTAGCAGCTGTACTGCACATCTGTATGCCACCCACACTGCCAACCTGAAACACAGCCTGGAAGGAACAGAGAGAATAGCTGAAGGTTTCTGAGCTACACACTAAGGGTAATAATCATACACCACAGTGATGCACTCTTATGGAACAGTAACAGGGGAGTGTAATGGTCTCAGCACTTGCTGCTATCTGAACTCACTGAGGAACCTGTCTCAGACACATTTTCTTCTCTTCAATGTACACATTGCTGATTGTGTGCCTAGAGTTGTGTAAGAATGGGGGATGTGTGTAGATTTCCTGAAATTCCACAGCTCTGTGTGCGTGCGTTTATTCTATGTGTGTGTGCGTACGTGCATGAACGCGGTGTGTTCATGTCCATGTTGCTTACGCAAGTCTGTTCTGCTGAAAGATTCAGCCACAGCCTCATTACCAGCAGCCTATAATTACAGAGGTATCTTCAGTGTGAGAGTACAGAGCCTGCTGGGTAATTGGTACAAAGAGCAGAGGATGTATGGCTCCTTTACGTCCTTCGCTCATTCAAATGGACTCAAACCATTCTTGAAATTGAACAGGGCCACAGGAAAACTCACAAGCCTGCAGACTTGATTATTGTATTTAAGTGCGAAAAAAGCCTGAAAGGGTCACTTTTATAAGTTCTGAATAGTAGTAGATGTGAATTGTATAAAGGACCGAATTGTCATTACAACATTGAGCAGCAGGAGGTGGATATAGATTCAAAGGAGCTGGGTTGGTAGCTGTTTTTATTTTGTTAACACACAATTTCAATAATTTTCCAGGAATTTGGTTATACAAGTGTGTGATACGAACATTTCAAACATTTTAGCTGGAAGCCCTTCCTGTGTGACTGCCCATCATGTAACTTTGGACCATCAAAATATATTTAAATGTCCTCCAGCTTGTGTTGGAAAAGAGTCCACCACCAAATCTGGCACATTGACTCTGCAGACTTTCATTTCTTCATCCTTTCCGTAGTACTAATGAAAATACAATTTTTTATGGATTTTGTGTTACCTTGGTATCCAGTACTCACTGTATATATCTATACCAAAATCCCAACAGATGGCAAACTGTTATAATGAAGGTGTAGATGACCTACATTCACACTGGGGAGAAGTCCAAATCTGACAAAAATTAAGCAAATATAATATAATATATATATATATATATATATATATATATATATATATATATATATCAAACAAGAGCCAAAAAACAGGAAATCTAAACGGAAAAAGCAAAAAACTCGGGGAAATCTGTCCCCGTCATGGATAAAGACTTAAATACATTAGGTAAGAGTTCACAAGTTTAACACATTCCAGTGTGGTAGAAAAGCAGGAAAAAGGGCAGTGACAGAAAGTGGAATAACCACAAAAGACAAAGAAAGTTCCTTCAAAAATACAAGATGTATGAAATTAATACAATCCCAAATACGGATTGAAAGAGTCCAAAAGTGGAAACATAAAATGTCCATCAGGGCCAACCAAAGCGAATTCACTCAGAGGATTTAACTGGAAAAACAACTTGGAACAAGTACATTTTGGAAGTAGTTAGACTTCCGTTCGTGTAAGTGACGTGCTGACCGAGCAACACAAATCAGTCCACCTCCTCCATCTGGTGCTTCAAAGCATGCAATAATAAGCGGCAATAAACACACTCACAGACAGACACACACACCTGTGGCTTGGCAAGCTAGTAAAATCTGAGACCAAACGGGATCCTCGATGCTAGCACAGGGCTACAGCTGGCAATTTTAAGTCAAGTACACTGGGTTACACTGGGCACAAAACACTTTACCTGTCCACATGTTAGTGGGTTCAGGCACAGATGACAACTTCATTGACAGTAATCTGGTGGCTCAGGCTAACATTCCCACACACCAAGGGGGTGTTAGCCATCGATGGAAACCTGCTGACCAGAGTAACAGCACCGCCCCAGTTACACTCACTCTCTCTGGCAATCACCATGAGACCATTCTCGTTATCTCCCCACCTCTGTCTCCAGTTGTTCCAGGACTTCCTTGGTTAAAGCAACATAACCCCCACATTGACAGGTCCACAGCTTCCATTGTGAACTGGAGTAATTATTGCCACACCTACTGGCTCGGCTCAACCATCCCCGCTGGTTTTCCTGCTTTTTAAGTACCCAGAGTACGACTGACATACACTTTCCTTTCCCTCTTAGAAACTCGATAACCTCTATCACCCAAGAGAAGCAAGCTATGGAAAAATACTTAACTGAATCTATAGCTGCGGGTCTCATTCACAGTTCTTCCTCTCCAGTTGGAATGGGCTTTTGTTTTGTGGTCAAATAAAATGAGCCCCTGTATTGATTTCAGGGGGCCTAATGACATCACGTTTAGAACAAATAAGTTCTACCCCTTGCTATTATTTTCTTTAAACTAGATTTCAAGAACGCCTACCACTTGGTGCGTATCCATGAGGGAGAAGAGTGGACGACTTTGAGTATTTGTTCTGGTTTAACTAATGCGCCCAGCTGTATTCCAGGCATTAGTGAATGTGAATTAGTATTTTCCAGTACCTCTATGTTCCTTCATCCAGACCCAGAACTACAGTTAGTGGTGGAGGTGGAGCGGGGCTGTCTCTCTCCCTCCACCCCTGTGCCTTCTTCTGGGTTAGAAAGTGCGGTTCACCTGTTCATTGTCTTGACTGATTATAAAATCCTTTCATATCTCCACTCTGTCTGCAGGCTTAATTCTTGGCAGGCTCCGTGGGCTCTGCACTGTTTTGCGTTCACCCTAACCTACTGCCCTGGATCCCAGAATGGGTAGTTCAATGCCCTCTCCCAACACTTTTCCCTGACTGTGGAGGATTTGGCCAAGGAGACCATCCTCCTACCTTCCTGTGTGGTGGGAGCAGCCCGGCAGAGGGTGGAGCAGGAGGTGAGGGATGCCTTCAAAATCACCCTGTCACCCCAGTGAATGCCCTCTAGACCAGTTATTAGTTCCACCTGAAGCAAGGTTTGCCATCTTCCAGTGGGGGCACTCCTCTAAAGTGGCCTGTCACCTAGGTTTTCACAGGACCCTCGCCCTGTTGCAGAAATAGCCTTCGATGGCAGCAGACACCAGAGTATTTGTCGCTGTGTGCTCCATCTGTGCCCGCGGCAAGTCATCTTGTTCAGCAATTTTGTTCCTCTGTCCAAAGTCCATTTTAGAGACTGCCAGCCTTCTGGGTCTTGTCATGTTTTTTGGCTCCACGGTATTCCATAGGACATTGTGTCAGGCCAGGGCCCCCAGGTCATCTCGCAGGTCAGGAAGGCATTCTGTCAGACCCTAGGAGCCTCGGTCACTCTCTCCTCAGGTTATCGCCTCCAGACTAATGGCCAAAAGTGCCAATCAAGACCCGGAATCCTCCCTGTGGTGTGTGGCTTCCCGTCTGTCCATATGCCCACAACTCCCTGGTCAAGGTATGTCATCCTTCATGGCGGTCAGTGGCTTCCAGCCTCCCTTGTTCCCAAGACAGCAACCGAAAGTTGCAGTTCCCATGGTTCAGGCCCACCTCCTCCACATTTGCCGAGTCTGGCAGGAGGCCAGCAGTAGAGAGGAAGGCTGCCCATTACTAGTGCCTGGCAGATCGACTAGTGTGCGTGTGTGCGGCGGGAAGCATGGCTGATCTGAATTTCCCAGGCTACAGCTGAGACACACCTGTTGTCTATTCACCTTCAAGCTTTCCATAAAAGACAGAATCAAACTCCACTCCTCTGCCAGATAATTCTGTCTCATTCTGAAGTGTCATGGGTATCTTCTGCATGCCTGTCAACATTGTCTAGTCCTCTGTGTTTTGCTGTGTCTAATGTGCTGCTCCTGTTCTACACCTAAACCCTGTTCTTGCCTGCGCCTCCAATTCAGTGAGTCTCACTGCCTCGGTTCGTCTCCAGAGTAACTCCTCCTGCTATGACCAGCCAGCCTCGACCACTGCAACCTGCCTTCATGTTTTTGCCCTCTGGATGTGTTTTTTTGGACTTTGGTGTCAATTAACCCCTTGCACTGTGTGCCCTGTCTCAGTCTCCTGCTAATTTAAGGTCTGCATTCTACCCAGACCATAACACTGTTTCCTTCAATCTAGATCCAGCTCCAACGGAACACTGTGGCTGTCAGAGCAGAGTCCTGGGCTTTTCTGTGAAGGGAGAAGACAGCTCTTCAGCCGATGAAGAGCATCGCACTGGAAAAGGTCGGCATCCAGATCCTGAAAGGATGACTCCTATACCATACAGTTTTTTGTTGTTGTTTTTTTTTTGTTTGTTTGTTTGTTTTCTTTTCTTTTCTTTTCTTTTTAGTTGAAAAACTACTTTTGGTTGTGGATGTTGTTACATGTGATCAACATACATGCAGAGAGAAGTTATTTTCTGTCGCTGCTGTCAATTCCTAAATGTCTCATATGCAGACTTCCAGTAGATGCTTGCTCGCCTGTAGTTCCTGCTTAGTCAGTGCAGCACGGTGAATTAGACAGGTGTGACCAAAACACACTCATTTTGAAAGAAGTCAAATTAGTTTTTAATGTCAGATTTACTGTCTCAGAAGTGAGAAGAGCAGGCAATCAAACACAACCTGCACCTTTCATGTGACTTTTTAAAGCCAATCAGCGACTAGCTCCCAGAGGAGACATCAGAGGATAATAAAGAAATAAAAGAAGCAACAAAACCATTCCAAACCGTTCCAAATATAAAAATTGGCATTGCTTCATCATTGAACTGCATATCTATTTAAACAGCCAACTGTTTGATTACAGGGTGAAGTTCTTCTTTTTGGCTTGTTCCTTTGGAAACACATACACAAACATACATATGCACACACGCACACACAGTTTTAGTTGAGGTAACTCCTCTTGGGTGCTCATACATACGAATACACCGCTGGCTCCACTGTCTTTGAATTACAAACACAAGTCAAGCAGAAGAAAAAAAACAACAGTCAGTGACCTCTGACCCAGGACCATTTCCCAAACATCAGGATCCTCAGTCTGCGCGGAAATAAAGTGTTGCTATTACCCTACCCCAGAAAGACTGCAAGAACAATGAAATAAAACACCACCAAAGTCTTGTGAGGGTGAAAGAGGTCGACTTTGAGGGATTTATGAGTGACAGTGATGTGAATGTTAACCACAGAATGCAGCCTGAGGGTCGTCTCAGCTTTCAGCTTTTCTGCTCTTTATATCCATATAGTCCTACCTGATCAATTACTCTACTCAGGAGGACAGCCTGAGCCCATACACACTCATAAAGCATCCATGACCTCTGTGAAGCACTTTGGTATGAAAATGTAAATAAATACATTCTGAATAAATTGGGTTTGACCTGGTTTGGCTCTTAGGAAAAGCTGTGTATCAATCTGCCAATCACCACAACCACTGCAGGCAGTGAAGCTGCAGACCCAGCTTGAAACCCAAAACACTGCAGAGCTCAGTAGAGCGTGCAGCCATCAGAGATTTGTTGAATCCAAATATTTTCAAATTTAATTTGGTAATCTGAGTTTGCAATGAGCTTTTCAGCTTTGTTCATCCCACAGGGCCATAGCAACAGCTGAAAGCATAAACTTGAGCAAATTCTGGCAAAACTCTGCAAAGGCAAGATATAATCTTTCGCCTCGTATCACTAAATTAAAGATGAGGCACTACTGCAAACCACTTTCCTAAAATGACCAAGCTTGTGCTCAATTTATTCTTAAACACGAATGCTTTTTGGTGCATGCATGTATCCCATATTCATTTCAACAAGTATGCATATTTAATTTAAATGTGAAGAAAGATGTTTTTCCTTTTTATCACTGACAACCCAGGAGAGTAGCATATATCATTGCAATTCAAGTTGTGTGATTGACGAGCCCCGCCGCCTGTGTAATCTCATTGCATGGCTGACTGGCACGATCTGTGCAGTCAAACAGAATAAGGCCTTTACATTGATATGCTAGGAGAGTCTGGGGAATGAATGGATGGAGACCAGTGGTTTCCTCACTGCAATTTCCCCTTCTATGCTATACAACTGTGCTAGTTGCTGACGGGGAGTGATACAAAGAGCTCAGTGTTTGAATGTCTAGGTGGAGAACAGTAGTCAGTGTCAAAACCAAACACAGACACTCTAAACATGAGGACACATGACTGAACAGATGGTGAAAAGACTTAACACTCTACAATACACTCAGCTCCGGGCTTTGTTGAGAGATTTGAAGATTTTTGTCACATTACGCTGTTGGATTTCAAGGTTGTTGGAATTAGGGGACACACACTTGATGATCAGTTGCATTTGGGGATTACATAACTTCTCAAATTATGACCTCGTGCAAGCTGCAAATCTCTGGGGAAAAAATGCTTAATCAGCCTGAAACAAACTCTTTGACGGGCTTATGCTACAGATAAAGCAAGAGACTGAAACCAAAATAAATGTTCTGGTCGCTGCAGGAATAGAGATGAGATCAAAGACTTGTAAAACTTGCTAAAATGTGGATATTATTGTGTGCAAAGTTTAAAAAAAAAAAAAAAAATTAAAGGAAAGTAATAGTTGACTATTTCTGATTGCTTTCAGATACCTTAACCATTAATTCATCCTGCACTAATTAATAGCTTTATATTCAAAGAATGAATTCCTTCACAGCAAGAACAGCTGAGGACCTTTTTTCTTCTCTCCTAGTCCCTGTGTGGTTTCTTTCTAGCTACTCCAACTTCCTCCCACAGTCCAAAGACATGCACACACACAAATGTCCGATAGGTGGGGTTTGATTGGTTGGTTTGTCTGGGAATGTCCCCATTTATCAGTGATAGGCTGGCAACCTGTCCGGGCTGGATCCCACCCTCTCCCAATGTCAGCTGGGATTGATACCAGCTCTGATAAATTGTAATAAGTTGTAAGGATGAATGGATGGACTATTTATCACGACACTATGACACAAGTTGGAGGAGGGTGAAAACTGGACAATAATCTGGTGGCAAGAAACACAAATCAAAATCAAAACTAACCCTAACCCTGCTGACATCTGACACCAGGTATTCTGCACAGCTGGGTGATATTCTGCACCAGAAGGGTCAAAATGTGGAAATAGCATCTGGTTTTTATGTAAAGGCCAGTTTTTGGCCATTGGACCAGAATGTATACGTCCTCTTTATAGATTAAGCACACACAGAACTCAGTTACCCTCCTAATCATATATATTTTTTAATTAAATCTATGCTGCTTTTAATTCTATTTTGGTCTCCACCAACGTCTGTGTGTGTGTCTTCCATTTGGTGCTGAGCTGGTGGAGTAGACAGGTAGACGGTGGGGTTATTTTTTGCTCTGAGCAGTTGGCTTCTGGAAACAAGTTTGTTGACGGGTGAATTTGCATGTTTAAAACTGTGAGCTTAGACAGACTCCAAAGCTCTGTTGAGCTAAGGGGAAGTGCACAATCACCAGTCTGTCACATTACACACAGATCCACAGATCCATTGTTTATATGCTGTAAAAATATCATGTGCATTTTTAAATATTTGAATCCTTCTGCTGCATTCATATCAAAGAAGAAAAAGGGAATCTAAACACTCTCTGACTTCAGCAAGAGCCGAGTTGTGGTGTTGTGAGCACTGAGCTGTAGCCTGATTGAGGGGCTCTTCACCCACTGAGCGAACAACTTTCTCCTGGGATCGATCCTCCATGATGACATGTCATCCTGAGCCAGGATGGATCATCCAATGTCTCCTCAATGTCCTGTGTCAAATAACCATAAGACTGGATCATTTATTTTCAGCCCCGATATCAAGCTGATCTCAAGCCCCCAGTCATTGTGAAAACATTTACGAGGTGAACTATTGTGATATGATTTGTGTTTCCTCTCTTTTCAGATGCCTGTTCATCTTTTCTTTCATTATATTTAGCAGAAAAGAAGTGATGAAGCACATCCTCACACCTCTCTCCTGACTCTCAGACTCATTTATACCAGAATAAGTCCCACTAGGCTGACATGTGGCTCTTATAGACGGTCTGCCTGCGTTTGTAGCATTAGAGACAAAAAGCTATTGGGCTCAGTGTTGACACTTTCGATTTTTTCATGTTTGATGTTATGAACAGTATGTGCTATAATAATTCCAAGCATTATGTATGGGCAGTGTACATTTACAAACCCAGTGTAGTAAACATATCAAATGAAGGATCCAAAAATGACTTTACAAATACAGTGTATGTGAGAACAACGAAACGTAACCAGATAAACGACTGGAACCTGATGGCAGCAAGGAAAATGCAAATGGCACGCAGTCCATATATGTATTTACACCACATTTTGTAGTCATCTCAAATGCAGGTACACAGATATTTGATGACTTTGATTTCTTAATTTTTCTCCTGATTACTCCAGACACTGACTTTTAGGATGAGGTCACCGATAAGGTTCCTTGTGAGAACCCTGTTTCTGAATCACTGTTGTCCAGTGGACAGTGAAGCACCACAACTATGGTGTCATCAGGACCTGCAAAGCCTGCATCTTCAGCTGTTATGCCTTTTACATATTACAGGGCTGAGCAATGTGCCCTAACTTTTTTGGTTTTTACCACCTGCTGAGGCCTGGGGATTTAAACCACTAGGATGCTGAATAAAGCAGGTTCGCTTGAGAAAATAATGATGCTCTTTCATCAGGGAGGTGCTGAGAGCTGAGCTGTCTAACATTTACACATAACTTTAGATCCAGATGTTTGAAGACTAAAAACCTTCATCTTAATAAAATACAAGAGAAAATGATCAAGGTGTGAAAAAACAGGAAGCGCATTTTAAAATTCTTACTTTAAACATCGGACAATCAAAGCTCTTGTGTATGCTGACATGAAATCAGGTGATCATGGTTTGAGAATCCAGGGAAACATAGGAAATAAATATATTAATTTATCAAATTATATATAGTAATTTTTAAACATTTTAATGTGGAAAAGCTACATAACTTATAACTCAAAAGAAGGCATGGAAAGTCTAATTGTAATCTTTAATTTCCTGATGTAGGGACCTCACTTTCACTTTAAAAATCCCAGATGGGTGGAACTGAATGCTGTACAGTCAGGGGTGTTGTGTCTTCTACAGCTTCCATATCTGTGTGGAACGATGAGGAGATTGGGTTTGGATGTGCTGTAAATCAAAATTACAACCTAGACCTGATGTTACATTTCAGGTACATGGAGACACAGGGATCATTTCCTGCCTCCTGATGTGAGGATTTATCACACTACATGACCACAAGGATATAAATATGTGCCAGATTTCTGCTGAGGAGGGAAACATCTCTCCAAATGTCAAAGTCAGCCCAAGGGATGACATCAGAGGATTTAATGGCAGATCTAGATTTGGACTCAATACATCTGCAGAACATCTGCAGAGTAAACACATCTGCATGCAGTCTGCTGGGACCACACTGTCATTATCATAGCCAGGTTTGACCTCACTCACCAAGTTTGGTTAATAAAGTTTTCAGAGGGTTTGGATTCACAGACAATGAAACCATGTCTAAATTCAGTAACTGGTAGCCTGTCTCTTGACCTAATTAAAAATGGCTCAGGAGTTTGATGAACTCATCGGTGCAGTTTACCACATTCACAGCTTCTTTGTTCCTCCAGCTGAGCAAAGGAAACATCCTATTTGGCCATTTAAGAGGATCAGACACTGATCACATCTTGGGGTGCAGCACGTCCCCCTTGACACGACACAGCAGGAAGGCAGCAGGTCACACCAGCATGCCATGGCACTATCATGGCGGTCCACTGTTTGACCTTCTGCACATCATCACTTGGCCATTAACCAGGTGAAGGGGAGAGGGGCAATGTTTTAACAGCCACTTAGTGAGAGTGCTCTGTGGAGCTGTGCTTGCCATGTAAACACATTTACCCCAGGATGTGTTGACTGTGGTCTTAAATCTACCTCCGTGACAGTTTATTGGTAAAGTGAAAACACTTCACAGCATCACTGAGGCTCGTTACTATCTAATAAATGAACAAAAAACATCCAATGCTGCTGGAGTGTGAGCACCGGGAGTGATCCTCCAGCATTGTCTCCGGCACATGCCTTTAGATTTGCCCATGAAATGAAGATAAATCTTCTAATGCAAACAGTAAACATATCTGTTCGTAAGTGTGTTGGCCCAGCGGCCTGGCAGGGTGATCGCTGCAGCATTCTAGAGAGATGGCAGCCGCAATAATGCAACGTTTGTTCTGTTTGAATGAAAAGGAGTTGGCACCGGGCAACTCTGCTGGCAGATGATCCAATGGCAGTGTACCACCCTCTGCTAGGAGGGGGGCAGAGATGTCGAACCAAATCCACCCTTCTCATAACCTACACTAGACAAGACCAGAGACGGAAAGGAGAAATCACACATTCCTGGAGGCATCAGAAAGGTTTTGCGACAAGAGCAGAAAAACAAACAAACAGCATACAAGCCATGTAACTGAACTCAGAGAAGGTGGAGTCATAGTGTAGGTACCTGCTACAATCTCACATCAGCCCCCTGCAGAGCTTGTGCCCATGGAAACAGGAGCCTGAGAAAAGCGCTGTGCAAGGTGCTTTTCCCTACCCTTCTTTTCACCTTTTCCTACCATTAATTGGTTGCCAACAGCACTTGACTGTAGCGAGTTGAAGCCTCCTTCTTGGCAGGTCTTAATCTCGGTCCAGAGAAAGCTGGGGCCAGATGAGCAGAGGGGTATTTGCCAGGTTCCAGTGCCAAGACGCCGGAGAGCCGGACTGTTTGCATTTGGTGTGATTAGATAGCTGCTATAGTTCACACAAGTCTGGGCTAAGCCTGGAGGAAAGCTCTGTGTAGAGCAACGTGCAAAGGAGGAAATTATTTCATCCTTTAGTCTCAGGCCACTGCTGTCAAGGTGGGGGAGGCCATCAGTTTGCTGCTAACTAGGTCACTGTGTTATTCAAGTCCAGCAGGAGACTGGATACAAGAGAATACTCTGTTTAAACTCCCCATCACCCACCGCTGGGGATCTTGTTAAAAAATGCCACAGAAAACTGTGGAGGCGAAATCGGATCAGCCATAATTGCATATCTACAACAAACAAGAGATGCACACAAGAAACCCTGCCTGATCTAGCCCATTCTGCTTTTACATGACATGGTCTATCCGTCGGCTCTTTTACTGTACTGGGCCTATTATGGGAGGTCAGCTCAACCGTTATACAGTATAGAGCCTATAATATCAAGATACCATTCAGGCTGTTTAGACATTTGTTAGATCTCTATGTATTTATATTTTAATTTCTAAAGGTAGCCTTCAGCTCAAATGCTTTAAGTTTGACATTTTATTAAATGTCGCTAAAGAGGCCTACACATTTTCACCATTTGTAATGGTGATATACTTGTTGAGAAAGCCAATTAATTGAAGTGACAAACATTCATTCATCTTCACCCACTTATCTGTTTCCAGGTCAGAGTACTGGAGCCAATCCCAGCTCGCACTGGGTGAGGGCAGGGTACACCTTGGACAGGTCACCAGTCCATCACAGGGCCAACACACAGAGACAGACAGAGACCAACAAGCACTCACACTCACACTCAGACCTACAGACAATTTAGAGTCTCCAAATAACCCAAACATGATGTCTTTGGATGGAAACCATAGTAGCTGGAGGAAACCTAAACAGGCACAGGGAGAACATGAAAACTCTGCACAGAAAGGCCCCAGGAACCAAACCCACGGCCTTCCTTTTTGTGAGGCAGCAGCTCTAACCATTATGCTGCTACCACGTTTGGGCTACTTTTGGAAAAACATTTTTGCTTCCTGTTAAAAAGTCACAGTGAAGCCGTTACAGTGCCCTGTGATTTCCATGGAAGAAGTTCCTGTGACCCACTAGCTCCTGATTAGTATTATTGGCTGTGCATGGGGAGTTCTGTTCACCTCTCAGGTATCAGGCTGTGGATCATTTTACAGAAATGTACCTGGCCCCTGCCACTGCCAGAAATTAAATTATTAGTCGAAGCAGTCAGTGACATAGCAGTCAAGAAGTCAACCCGTCATTTTTTTTTTTTTTCCATTTGAAATATTCATGATAGAAAAATACACCACTTCAAAAACCAACTCAACTCTGGAAAACCTCTATCAGTGGCTGTCATTTGAGGGGCTGGTCACAGTGAAAAGATTCGAGAATTGCCTGTAATAAGCTCCCTCTCAAGTTAAATGCCGGGACTTTAGGCGACGTCTGCAGAGATCATCTTACATCGCAATGGCTTGAAGTTAACATGAGAGGCAGCAGCTGAAAATGGGAACACCTGCAGAGCCATTAAGCTTCCAAAACAGTTTTCATAAGAAGTGGAAGGCAATGTAGTGAAAGGATATTAGTAACTTTGCTACCAACCTTATGGAATGACTCTTCCATTGACTTTTCCCCTGAAATAAACCATATATTACCCTCAGTAGGGTGAAATGTTTTCCTAACTTCCTAACGCAGATATTAAATCGCCAAAATGAGCATTTACATGGCTGCACAGCAGAGTGTGGCGTTACTTATTCCGGTGTTGAAGTGTTAGTGACTAATTTGTGTTTCTTAAGTGTGACCATTCCACAACCTTCACAGCATGTTTATTATTGCAATCATGATTACAAAACCCTTTAGGAAGGGTTAGGAGAAATCCAGAGTAGCCAGAGGAAACCCATGGAAGCACTGGCAGAGTGTGTGTGAGTGTGAGTGTGAGCGGTTGTTGGTCTCTGTCTGTCGTTGTGTGTTGGCCCAGCGATGGATTGACTACCTGTCCAGGGTGTGGCCCGCCCCCACCTGGGACATTTTCAATAGTCCCATCTTGAAAATCAATCAATCAAGAGCTAACAATCTTTAATCTTCTGAAAATTACACCTGATGATGTCATGATTTTTTGAGGTTGACCTATCAGGACAAAAATAAAACATTTCTCAGTTACTTAGAGTTACTCTTTTATTCAGTATTACTCATTGTGTGATGTCAATTACATATGAAATAAACCATCTGCTACACATCAACTATCATTATTTATCTTTAATTCATCAGATTGTGACCAAAGCTGAGGGGATAGGAAGCAAAAATTGGAGAAGTTATGTCCTGTACTCTACTGACTCTTTCTAAACACAGACTTTGATGCCTCCCAAGCCAACATTGCTATGCCTGAGGCCGCCAACCCCCAAACGTGGAGTTCAGTGCCTGGAGCAATGTAAAGGTTATTTAGGGGGAATTCTCCAATCAAATAGCTGCGAGGGGCTAATGCTGGTGAACGATGAGAGCTTCCTCCGCCTACGGCGCTTTCCCTGGCTTTGTTCTGCACGTTATCTTTGCCAGCAGATTATCCTGAATGTGCCGCCTGGATCACAGCTGCTTCGCCAGAATCAACCACCGGCTCATCATGCATGTTAAACTCATTACATATTCAAAGGGAACTAAATCTGCTGCATATCTGCTTGCTGTAGGGGCCAGTGCATGTGTGTTTGCAGTTACATGTATGTGTGTGTGCGTGTGCATGCGTGTCTTCGCGTGTGTATGCTCCTCCTTCATCCTCACACTGGCTTTGTTACTGGTATTTTTCACTCCATATTTAAACTTCCTTTATCCTTGCACTTACTCACATCCAACGAGAGTTGAAAATAGTTTGACTCAAAACTTTGTGGATTCAAGATAGTTTGTCTAGATAGAGTCATTGTGTGTGTTTAATACACAGGCTCAAGGCTCTAACTGCATCTCAAGAGGCACTCATTATCTTATCATGAAAAGATCAGAGAATGACATACCTAATCATACCAGGACAAAAGTCACGCTTTGGAGTTGCACGTCAATCATCATCACATATCGATGGATTTTATTCCATAGCCTGTGCTGTGGCCTCTGCCTCCTCAGAGAAAGAAATATGTTGATGTAAATTATATGAAAGTCATTTTCAGTTTATGGTATTTGAACAGAATTTCACTAAAGCTGTCATAACATTTAATATATTCACAGTGGATCAAATGACTAAATCGAAAGTAAAAGGGCCATGCCAAATGAGATCATCACCCACCTCTGCACTTCTTCCGTTTTTATGAAGCATTTCAGCATCGTTATTTTGTTTTTCACAGCCAACAGTTTTTCTGTTGTGCGTCAGTCTGACACCACTCCCATTCACAGACAAAAAATAAACAAATTAATAAAATGCTCGCATAAACTACTTTGGGCATGGAAAGTCCTCAGGCCTGAGGTTTGAACCTATTGCTCTATCAACATGCTGCTAACAACTGTACTACAGTAACACCCTGCTTTTTATCCCTTTCTGTTATCCCTTCAAAAAGCTGGTCGTTTTTTTAAATGCCACCAAGTCTCCACTTATTAAGATTCTATCTGTGAGTCAGTAAAGACTCTGTTCACTGTAGTAAGACATAGTAGCACAGAAAACAAGAAGAAACTAAAAAAACACATATTGAGAGCAAAGACAAAGACAGTAGAACTCATAAAGTTCCACATGCGTTCAGATTGTTCTATAGTTGTGTTGCAGTTTTTTAGCAGTTATGATGAAAAATCAGCTCCAAAGCTTTCATTTCTCTAAATGTCTTATTTATTCCATGTTATTCTGTTGAAACAATAAATTCAGACAATACAGGATTGATCCCAGAGACTTTGGCTATAAAAGAAGCTAAACCATTGAAGGAAACGTTCTGATGGGCTGTGATATTGTCCCACTGGAGCCAATAGGAGCATCCGATGTGGAGATGTGACTATACCCCTCTATCAAAGATGGATGATGAAACTCAACGGATAAACACACATAAGTACAGCAGCAAAGCTCACATTGGTGCCATACTGGCTGTACTGGGAGCAGTGCAGTCTTAAAGCTGCAGAGAGATCTGAAGTCACACTCCATCTCACACGTGGCAGAACAGCATCAGAGCTGCAAATCAAAGTGGAATTTAAAGTATTTACTGATTACATTGTCAGTCAATATAAATTGTGCCAAAATGCAATTTGAAGTGTCTGAACTTTGTCTTCTAATCAGAGGGCTAATTAAGACCTGTACATGTTATTTCAGATATTTATTTGCACAAAAGCACTCCAGACAACAATCCATTTAATTATCACTGTCAACTGGTTACCAAGCAGCATGTTAATCAGTTAACAAAGATAGACAAATCCAGCCTTAAATGGAATAAGTTGTAAACATACCCCATGTCACTTTTAATTACAGTGAAATCTAGCTGTTTCATTTGAATTTTATCATAAAATTATTCTCCTGTTATTTCATCACAGCAATGACAATGACACGGGACACTGAAGTCCAGTAACAAGGAAGTCTGAACAATAATGACACATTAAATGAACAAAATCAATTGTGTGAAACAGAAAAGAAGTTCATTGTATTATATCAGCCAAATCTGGTTAAAGAGATCAAGGAGATTAGAATGCAATACAATTTCTAGAGAGAAGGTCATCTATTGTCCCACATGACGAGTGTTTTCGCAACAGCGCACACATTACACGTGCCTGCAGTAATCACATCATATTCTGAGCTCTGTGTTGAGGGGCTTAATCTGCAGATCAATCTACAGTGGACATGGGCTCAGCTACTTTAGGTTAATTAGTCCTGTTGGAAATGTGCTTGTTTGCATGTCAGGCTCAGTCAGTGGCCGTTGATCTATCCGCAAGTCGTCACCTCTACACTCACATCTTAATCCTGTTCCCAGACAGACTGATGCCAGATCAGCAGTGACTTCAGGCTGGAGGGACCCAAACTCAGCAAATAAGCTACTGGCCTGAAGATCAGCCTCTGTAATAAATCACTACTGCAACCTTTATTTGTCAGGGATAAGACTGCCAAACTTCATTAATCTTCTCTGCTTGTGTAGCCTCAAATCACAAAAACCTCTCTCTGAATGCAAGCAATTTCACAGCGTAAATATTATTAATATTATAGTTTATATAGAACAGTTTTTTCATTGAGGATATCGAAAATAGGAATAGATGTGAAAATCAGCTACCTTTTATATATATATATATATATATATTTAAATATACAGTAGTGTATAAAAGCTCTATCTTCTATAGTAGTTTACAGTTAAAAAAATAAACTACTTTATAATTTACAATTTTTTCCACGTCTCGAAAAACCAAACAAAGAAAGGTCCCGCTGGTTTCATCATCATAAGGGTAACCCTCCACTAGAGTCTCTGTGTCTAGGGATCCAGTATGTGTCTGCACAATCTCAACAGCACAGCAGGAACATCGCTCAAAAAGCACACAACTTGTCATTCGAAACATGTTCTGCACTGAGTCTGGGTTGTGAGAATGCAAGACCATACAATTATCCCCTTTTTGATCATGTGTCAGGTCCATTTATTTTAGCCACCCTGGGGGAACTCTCAGCTGTCTGACACTGGTCCTCGTCTCTCGTATCTTACACAGTATCAGCTCCAGACTGTCTTACTCACTACAGCATCTGCATTTTGTCTCAGCTGCAGCCACGCCACTAGCATCACTATCAGTCAACAAATAATATTAACGTGCGCTATTTCCCTCTTAAGCTGTCTCTGGGGTATTCATACTGTAAGTACTTGAACTCAGACATAGAGCTCGAGGCAAATGAAAGGAATTGTGAAATGCAGCAGAAAAAGGCAGTGACACAGTAAATTATCTTCCTCAGCCTGACCTGTGGACTCTGCCTCGTCAGCGAAAGTGATGGCCAACATTTGTCTGTAGAACAATTTCAAAACAAACTATGGAGCCCATTCTTAAAAGAAGTAATGTGCCAACCAGTGCAACAGCAACTGGACAACAACCATGGAGCTCCATGGAACAGAGGCAGGTTTTCAACAAATGCATATCAGTGGATGCATTGATTATTGGTTTCAGTTTTTTCAAGGGATTTTCTCAAAATAATACAAATATAGAAAATCATAATCTATAACCTTTAATTAATTTTAGCCATACGTAAGCCTGTTTTTCATTCTGCCCATGAATTGCATGAATTTATACAGTTCGGGAAAACATTTGTTTTACTAATATATCAGTTAAAAGTGAAAAAACGATGATGAAAATATACCGATGGGCACACAAACATGTAATGTGACAAAGTTTAGCCAGGTTAGTGCCATCTTAGGTTACTCAGTCAATTAGAAGGCAGAAACACTTTTGTCCACTTAGACAGATAAGACAAGACAAGACTCATTTATCGGACACATATGGGCTGGGATTCACACCACCCCAGTACATGCTCAGAATTTCTATCAGATACTCCTGTGAGACAGCCCCCACCTCCTGCGTCCTCAGGTCACTATAAATCTGTCTCAACGTCTGTCTCAACATCATCCTCCAACCACTGCCTCCACACTTACCATCGTATCATTGTGCCATTACAATCCATTGTTTGAAGAGCACACAGGAGGATCAATGTCTGATTATGGCAAACAGACTATGTGAGGTGTTGGGATGTGAAAATTCACAGCTCCACTCAAGCTGCAGGGAAAAGCCATATAAGCTATATGTGATGTATATGCTGAGCACAGGTCAGGGAGAAGTGTGGGGGGGGGGGGCTCACAGAGGCTTTGATTACACTACTGAGTCTTTAAAAATACACTTAGGTGAATGGAACATAAACTTGGACCAATGGCACGTCTGAATCAACACCCTTGTGGGTTTGTCTTGTCAGCTTGATTAGAATCAGGAAGAAAGTGAGCTGATTGAGTAAACATGAGGGCATCAATATTACATGAGACTCAACATTCAAAGATTTTTTTCTTTCTTTAATGTTTGTAAGAGATCTAGGTCGAATCCTCTTAATGTGTTCAACATGAAAATGTTGATTTGGGTTTTTTGTTTGTTTGTTTTTATTTTTCTGGATTAAGCTGACACACATACATGGGACATAAAACATGCCAAAGTGAGAAAAAGGAATCAAGGAGAGCAAAGTTAACCATGTCTGTGCAAAAAAAAAAAAAAAACAGGCTATATATTCTGTTATATTTGTCATAGGAATCAGACATTTTATATAGAAGAGCAAAAAAATAAAAAATACTTAGAGGAATAATAACCCATAAGGTGCGGTTCTTAAAAAATCCCATTGAGGAAATGTCTGCACCTTCAACCTTATAAATCCACACTCTCAAGAAGAAGCGGAAAAAGTCTACCTTGTTTATACGGAGCGGCGGCACTTCAGGCATTGTCAGTGCTGTAGCTGCAGGGTGCTTGTGTTTCCCCAGTGAACTGAAGCAGATGTCAGCTGAAACACCTGCTCTGGCTCAGCCTCCTCCTCTGATGCCTGCCAGCCCAGATGTCAGGGGTCACCGCCCTGCCCCAAAATACAACCAATGCTCAGCCCCCTGGCATGCTATTATCTTAAGCACAGCCACAGATTTGTGAACTCATTAAGACATTTGAGCATGTTTGTCATCCGTTGTGTGACCAATAAATGCTGTGTATTAATAGAATGGTAGCTGATAAATGATGAGCAATGCGAGTGTCATGTGTATCATTATTCTTGCAAAAATACGACTACGATTGGTTTGATGAGAAGACCTAAATTAGAGATAAGCATGTAAAAAAAAATTTAAGGAGCTTATACTCTCTTACCAAGAGACTATGTCCGGGTTAGCGTTGGGTGGGGGTGCATGCATGTGGTGGTGGCCATCTGTTTGGAGTGTTTCATGGAAGGCTTGCGTTGCCTGTGTGATTGATTGACAGCTGGGTAATCCAATCCCTGCTGCCCTGAGCAGGAGTCAGCGATGCAGGGGACAAGGATTCTTGGTGACAAAGGATACTGAATCACGCAGCCTTCGCAGCAGCAAAAATAGTAAAACGTTGTGTAACTTGGTTGTGATAGCCAGGCAGCGATCTTACCCCATAGGGCGCTGCTTTAATCAGGCTTTGCCCAGCAAAGACACAAGGAGCGCTGACCCACATTTATCTTCATCTGAATGACAGATGTCCCTTGTATCTTTGCAGCAGAATGGTAGTATGTGCTTATTCTTTAGTGATTACTGCTGCACACAACACAGCCCTGGCATTTCCAGCTTCTACAGCGGCTCAGTTTAAACCATCAGGTAACATTTTCCTGTGTGATTGTTCCAACCCTGCCTTCTAGGATTCACATTCATGGACAGCTAATTAGCTAATATAACTTTAATTTAAATAAATAGTGTGTCACATAGACATGGTGTTAGTTTTCTACCAAAATATCCAAACTCTAATGCACACTGTAGGTTTTTGGAATTCTTAAAGATATTAGTAGAGCTACATTCCACGAACAATTTAGAGTCACCAGTTAACCCAAACATGATGTCTTTGGAAGGTGGGAAGAAACTGGAATATCCAGAGGAAACCCACACAGGCACAGGGAACCAAACCCACAACCCACCCATGCTGCCCTAACAGAGCTATATCTCTATCACAATTCAAGAAACCTCATTTATCCCCTATCTATCTATCTATCTCTTTTAGTGCTGAGGCCCAAAGTAACAGTTACTGTCACTAAGCCACAGACTACAGAGGTGAACTCTGGTCCAGAAACAAGACAAATATTTTAATTATGCATCTTCACGTATGCTGACTAATTAACACCTGCCCAGCTTTCTTCTGTGGCCCCATTCACCTGCTCAGCTGTTCAGCTGTTTCTCTTCCCCATTCACTGGAATTTCACACCTGCTCCTAATTTCTGTCATTTTCTTCCCTGTATTTAGAGCAATGGTGCTCCCAGTTACCAGGTCACTGAGCCATGTCTCCACATGTTTGTCTTTGAGATGGTCAGCCTCTAGACTGT
The DNA here is from genome assembly GCF_900963305.1 of Echeneis naucrates. Lineage (NCBI taxonomy): Eukaryota > Metazoa > Chordata > Actinopteri > Carangiformes > Echeneidae > Echeneis > Echeneis naucrates. Next base: position 3,185,083 of record NC_042519.1, on the reverse strand, counting down.
CATTCAGGTCACCTTGCCTCCATCTGTAAGTAGTTAGCTGTTGCCTGCCGCCCAGGGTCTGCCAACCTGTCTGCCTGGTCTTGATCATTTGTCCTGTTAAAGTGACTACACCTCCTGAATGTCTATGCTGTGACACCAAAGTCCTTTGGAGGACTTTCTTTCTGAAAAGCAAATGCCTCCTGGGACCACTGGGTACTTTATAGAATTGAAAGCCTGTATTCACCGAAGTGGTAGCCTTCCATAGGTAGTTCTTCTTCAGGCCATGTCCTGTTATTCCCACAACCATCACCTTTTGGATTCAACAACCAGAATCTGGTTGAGTGTCTGTGACAAGAGCAGCATAATAAACCATATTTTGTCTGGGCTGCAACACTGCAGTCATGACCATATCAACATGTCAATCTCCAGATAACAGAGGGATCATTTGAACTACAGGTCAACTGTTGGAGATTATTTATTGGCTGATGTAAATGAGCTTCTAGCATGTGAATGATTATTTTACAAAATCAAAACCAACACTTCAGTGGGAGTTCAGTGGAAATTGCGTTAATGGGCTGAGGGGATGGGTATGGATGGATGCTCTTTCTTTTTTTTAGGCTGATTCATGTAGGATAGAGCAGCAAAGTTAAAGTTGAAGTTAGTGATATGCATCATATAGACTGAGCCAACATAAAAAGGTCTTTCCTCTTTTACCCATTCCCAGAAATGTCCAGGGGCAACAACAAATGGTGGCACGGGTGTCTATGGGAGCACTGCAAAAACAATCTTGCTTATCTGAGAGAAAGAAAAAAACAAAACTGGATTTCAGGATTCGTATCTGCCTTCAAAGAAAAAAAGCCGAAAATTAAACTGAAGTGAAAAACAAGGTCTACAGCTAGCAGGACAACCTCTAACGAAAGCATTTTCACACAGAGCTCACAGTAATGTTGAGAAAGAAGCAAAGACTGAGCAAGAATCAACATATGCCAGTGATCGTTACCTGCCTCAACAGAGATTAGACAGGGCGAAAAAGCACTGCTCCCGCGTACTCCGCGCACAGCAAATCTATGCTGAGCACAATTTAAAATCGAACCTGAACTGCAAATAAACATCACGCATAACAATTTATTCTGTACCATTTTGCAATGCAACTTATTGAGTGACTACAGTAAAACAGTGACTAACAACGTCCAGCCAATGATGTGATGTGGTTCACTTGTGCTTTCTTACGAAGCCAAAAATGTCATTAACTGCATGTTATGAATACTTTTATGAATACTGTTTTGCAGCCTTATAGCTAACGGTGTGGCAGAGTTAACCCCAGAACAAGCAGCAGAGGATGAACAAACAAACATGAATTAAATTTGATCTCTGAAAGGTGTACATAAAGTCTAAATTCTTCCAGAGCTGGAACCTCGCAGCTCATGAAAAATATGTTTTTCTTTTAAATTGTAAGTGGGCCAAATCACTTATATTAAAAGTATTCTAATAGCAATTACTGCTGTAATTTGATTATTTTTTAACAAGCCATTAAACTTGTTGACACCCCAGGTTTTGGGAAGATGCGATACTGGTGTGTCCGCAGTGTGCATGTCGGTGCTGCTGATGTTGCTCAGGGAGTGTTTGCTCAGACACATGGAAAATTAGGGAGAACATTGTTCATAAGTCATGCAAAATATAAAGATGGGAAAACATGCAAACATCAATGTTATAGTGTGACTCCATGATGTGACAAAGATTTAACAACCTTTAGTGTTGCTGTAAGTGATGCCAGTTTAGTGCCATCTTAGGTTACTCAGTCAAGCAGAAGACAGAGACGCTTTTGTTGGATTTTTTAGTAAAGTTCATTGAGTTTGTAGGTTTGTCCAGATGTGTGGCTTCTGTTGCTGCACAGTCCTTACGATCCTGACGGAGCATTCAGAAAGTGGTAAAATAACTACTTCCGCAACCTTAGATGATCAGTGTTGTCATGGTTACGTAGAATAATAATGTGGTTAGTCTATTAGAGCTGTCTTGTCTCTGTGAAATATTATATACACATATATACATACATGGCTTAACAACAGAAAGAGGAAAAAAAAAAAAAAGAACAGTGTGAGTAGAATATGTGAGTGGAGATAATTGGAGAAAACAAACCACAAAAGAGATACAGACAGAATGCAAATAATATGTGCTCATCCAATCCAATGCGTCTTGACCTTCTAGCACCTTTGATTTGATAACGTGAACTTGTTCATTGAACGCCACAGTTATTACAACACAGATCTCTTAAAAGGAGTTACCTAATCTATGGGCGTACCAGGAAGGGGATCACATGTGTAGTGCTGTGCAGCTGTGCTATTATCTATCCTCAAGGTCGGATTTCACTATAACACACGCATACACTCAGCCACAAACACGTTATCTACTAACATTTTGATTTTTATATTCATTGACAGGATCAAAAAGTGTTAATGCCATTAAAATTTAAAGGTAATTAATCAACGTTGTGTCCTCAGTTGTTCTCTGCTCTTATTCAGTGTCATCTGACATTTGTCCATTAACCATCTGGTTTTTTGAAATCCGTTGAAACCACATTTGGAGGAGAAGGTGGAGATGAGAGGGAGTGAGGGTTTAATCTGATCTGATCTGGACTCTATCCTAATTTTCAGACTGTTGGACAGACTGAGGCCATAAACGTATTAGGAAAATGTTAACCGAGCTAATAAATCAAGGGAGACTTCACAGATTTCAATACAAATCTGACTCTTCAAAAAAACTAAAAACGGTCATATCCTGATGGTCATGAAATAAGAATAAGTCCACAGACCTCAGCTGCAATACTGAAGATACTGACAATAAAGGTTTCTAAGATCTTGACAGTGGTGGTAAAAAAGATATAACCCTTTAGTTGTATTATTATGAATATTATTATTGTTGTTGTTGCTGTTGTTGTCCTTGTTAGGTTGCAATTGTGAGTTTAGTACAGGTTAGACATCTGAACTGCAAAGAAAAGTGCAGTGATGGATTTCAGTGATTTCAGACGAACACCTTTAGACTGAGTCTGACTTTAATACAGATGTTCAGATAAAACCATCCAACATTCATCACTGAATTTACAATATGTGGCTGTGCTTCAGTATATTGTAATTTGATCCATCTAGCAAGACAATGGCGACAGCAGCCGCATTCTGTCGGTTGAATGTACCCGTCTCATTGGCTGCCTCTGGCCTCTGTTTGGGCGTTTTTCTGGTTGATCTGATCCATTAATGTGTCATTGCTCTGTAACCAACCTGAGTGGCACTATGATTTTCGAAGGCGTCAACACACTTTTTCATTGCAGGTTAGCACCTGCCACATAACTGTTACCTTTGGGAAGCTGTCAGGTCACCATGGCTCTACTTTTGATGGACAATATGACTTGATCAGTCATGTTTAATGCCGTGGCACCTATGGAAAATGTATTCCTCCCATTTCTATCTGCGCTGAACGTCACTGGCAATACACTAAATACTGTGTCTTTCTCTGCGCTTTTGACTGAAAATGAGTAACATGCCATTAGTTTACAGGAGCCAAACACTTCAAATGTGTTTGTAACAAGCCTGAGAATCCATTAATTTGTGCTTAGATTTATCATGTTGATTGAACTGTCACATTAGCTCCGGTAATGATATTTTATATAAAATCTATCAGCCTGTAGTCCTAGATTTAATGCTGAGCTACAATCTAGATCTGCACCTCTGGTTCATCTTAGGCTTTGTCTGGAGCCCAGAAAAAAAATTATTTCTAGCAAAAGCTAAGGAGCATAATCCCATAATAATGCAGATAACACAGCTAACAGGGCATATACCACAATGGTGTGATCAGATACATATAGATTTTTTTTTTTTTTTTTTTGTAATAAATCAACTTGCTAGACAAGTGGAAAATTACTTTTAAATGTGATACATCCTCCCTTTCCCCTCTGAAACACAGCTCTGTTCCAGGTAGCTAATAAGAGAGTAGCTAGGAGAGGTGATGATGTTCAAACAGACCACACTATTAAGTTTAATTAATAAACCTTGTCAAAAGCCTCATATACAGTTTGACTTTAACATTAAAAATGTACTTGTAAAAGTTCTTATTCTGATTAGTATATTTTAATCAGGAGAGACTAGAGTGAGCGTAATTGAGAACCAAAGGACTTCACTTGGTGTAGACCATGGCACAAAGTGAATTCAGTGAATCCAGGGGAGTGATTCATAGGTTGTTATTGCCTTCAAATTGGAGTAAACTTCCATCAGAGCCTGGACTGTTGTGATGAAGTCTGAAGCCTGAGGATGTAAACATCTCTGTGACAGAGAAACTTCTGATCACATGGTTTGATTAACTTTCACAGAAATTAACAAAGCTGATATGTCCTTCATAGAGACTCATAGTATATGAAAAACAGTCAGTGCAAAAGTATGACAAGCTGTGAATTCACTTTTAATTTTGATGTTATAACAGGTGAATTGTGGCTCGTGATCAATGAATATCAGATAGGAAAACAGCAAAAGAACATAGCAGAGACTGCAGCAGCTCTTGAAAAGGTGAGCCGATGGGCAGGTGATGAATAGAAATTGCAACAAAAGACTAAGAATATCAGGTGAATGGATGAAGATCAAAAAAATATGACCTGAAAGCGAAAATTGACTAAAGGCACGGGCTGATGGGAACAGCCGAATAGTCTTTTAAATTACCACATGCAACACAAAGTAGAGTTAAAGTACTGGAAAGAATTTAAACGGGTTTGGTTCCCGGCCTGGGGCCTTTCTGTGCAGTGCTGTATCCCCCTGTGCCTGTGTGGGTTTCCTCCCACCATCCAAAGACACCATGTTTGGGTTAATTAGTGACTCTAAATCGTCTGTAGGTGTGAGTGTGTGTGATTGTTGGCCTCTGTCTCTGTGTGTTGGCCCTGTGATCAGCTGGTGACATGTCCAGGGTGGCCCTGCCCTCACCCAGTGTGACCTGGGATTGACTCCAGCAACCCTGTGACCCGGGAATGGATCAGCGGTAGAAGATGAATGAATGAATGAATGAATCCATCTTGCATCTTGAATTCATCCAGTGCTGACCCCTAAGCCACCGTGCTGCCCCCGTAAACCGAAAGACTGCATTCTCTCCCTACTGACTGCTGGAAACACAGATTAGTCACTGCTAAACATAAATAATACGCTACTGTGCTGAAACAAGGACTGTGGTTTGGCTTGAGTTTGTAACATGTGTATCTACATGTGTTTGTCTGTGGGCGGTTGGTCATGTTGCATTCAATAACAACTTGGTCCTTTAATCTTGTCAAAGATGCATTTGGACGACATTAATATGCATATCTGTGACAAAGAGTCATGACTGGATCAAGATGTGGCCTCAGCTCGTGTAACAGGTGCCTTCATGTTTGTATAAGCCCAGTACATACACAGGTGCCACAATGCATGCATTGCATGTGTTGTATCATAAATACAAAAATGTAAAGAATCTGCACAAAGCAACTGTAAAGGCCTTTAACACAATATATGAGTCGGGTTTTAAAGGACTTTGAAGACTGACATCATTACATCTGGATTTAAAGTGCTGACAAAGTGTCAACCTGCTTCCCTTCATGGAAAACAACAGTTTCATCTCAGTTTCAGTCTTAGTTCAGGTATATGGTTGTTACAGGTATTTTCCATTACAGTAATAATTGAGAGCTCTCAAAGAAATGCTACAAACATTATGGGTTTGCTCACTTTGAATACAATTTCCAACTTTTTTTTATTTTCAGATTTGTTGCCTCTGTCTGACTGCTCTTGTGCAGAATATAGGGCTGCACAAAAAGGACAAACATGTCAGTTGACACAGACTCAACTTGACTTGGCTCTCCTAACCTTTGGTACCAGGTGTTTCCTTTTTTTCAGCATAAATCAATTTTCCACTCTCATTATAGTTCCCCTGAAGCTGTCTGACCTTCACTGCTTTGAATTATGGGTATTTTTCACTTCAAACTGGATTGCTGTCCTTATTCTTGTCTTATCCATATTGCTGTGGAATTTGGTTTAGTTGGTGATTGGTATCTGCACTTCTTCTATTTATACTTAGAGCTTACCTGACTCAGTACATCTCCAAGAACTTCAGGGTTTTCTGTAACCTCAGTGACTGTAATGCACTTCAGGGAGCTACAAAGCTACAAGTTTTGTTACATTATAGAATGTGGGTAGGTGTAATGTGAAGGATGTTTAATTAACACAAAAGTTAAAAAAAAAAAAAAAAAAAAACAGCAGTGGGTTAAACCAAAATAGAAACATCTGAGACAACATCAAGAAATTAAGTCCACTTTTCAATTTGTGTTTGGTCTAATTTGATCTATCTTTACAAAACATCACAACATTTGATTTGTGCAATTTTCACTCCACTCACACACTTCAAAATGTCTTTCAGTTTAGAGTAACACTTAAAATATCTACAGCTTAAAGGTTGTGGAGTGCAAAATGATATTGTTATAATTGTTACGTAACGGTGCTGCAGTAAAAATCATCATCCTTACTCTTAAGACTGTGAGGTATTTTTGTGTCCTTTTTATGTTGCATTGGGGAATAATATTTCATTTCTCTTTATGCATATCAGATGTGTGCGGATGACAATAAACCACAACCGTGTAATGGAGCTATTAGACCTCTTAAAAGAAACATTGAGGAACAAATCCCGAATGAACTAAATGTGTTGGTTGTTTTTTTGTTTTTTTTTTTTCTTATTTCTCAATATATAGATGAGATGAAATTAAAAAGAAAACATAGCTATTTGCTGTTCATTGCTCCACAAATGCTGTGTGGAAAGGATGAATGAGAGGTGACAGATGCTCACAGAGGAGCATCACTTCACAAACTCATTAAAATGAATGAAGGACAATAGATCAAGTTCGATGTGTTTATCTGGAATTTCAAATCGAACATGCTCAGGGAATTGGAGGTTGAAAGGAAGATTATTGGTATTTTGTGTCCCTGGCGCCTCACTGCTGGCTTTGCTGACATCAGAAATTTCATTCTCATTCATTGTTATTGCTTTCTTTGTTGCTCATTCTTAAAATGAAAAATAGAAATTCATCACGGTGCCTGAAAGACAATGATTTAGACAAGGACAGATAATGAGAGAATGGGACACGTAAAAGCCCTACCGCCCCCCTCCACAGAGGAGCAAGACCCACAGACTACAGCACAATCTGGATTTGTTTTGTCTGTTCAGCCATTTTATGTCTCTCTGGTCCTTTGGCACCTCGCCTTTTTTATGCATTGTTGCCATTTTGTTCATTGTCATCAAAAATACATGTCTCTTTTTGTGCGTTTTTGTACTTACTCTCTGGTTTATTTTTCAGGTCCAGGAGCTCCATGACACCTTAGGTCCACAAGACCCATTCAGTGATGCCTCCATGGATTACTGAATGACAAGAGGACTTGTTCTATTTCTCAGGACTCCAAAAGCAAGAGAGGAAAGAAGAATTTAAATTTCCTTCAGAATTAATGAAGTATTTAACAAATATCTATAATGATTTATTTCCTTTGTTCATACCTGTCAAGGTCTAGCACAAAATTTCAAGAACTTATAAAATACACAGCTGCTCTCAAACACTTCAGAAATGACTAATTCCAAGTGATCCTGAATGAAAGATAAATTGGTGGTAATGGTATGTTAATTATTATAATTAGACCACCTCTAGATGATTGCGTTCACTCGGAATGTGTTTACGAAATCCTACCAATTCCATTTTTAGAAACCACATAGCAAATGTAACTATATCAACCTGGTATACAGTATTAAACAAAGGAAACGATACCTGAAAACAATGGTTGACATGTAGGAAGTAGATCTGCTCATTATCTTCAAATTGCAAATGAAAGTGAATTTTGTCTAAATATAGTAAAATAGATTTTCTTTTTCCAAAATTAGGTTACTGGGACACAGGAAACTGTCTTGTCTTTAATTCTAGTCCCTTAGGGTTTGTATGCTCGACATCAAAGCACTGCCAGTTGGATCTTTGAAAAAATAAGCACAGTTTCCTGAAGCACAGACTTGGGTTTTGCCTTCTTCTTTTTTTTTCAAACTAGTTATAGCAAACAAAAATTTGTAATTCATAGAAAATATGAATGATAAACTGTATTGTATGCATTAGTCATGAAGATTTCAAAAGATATGTTAGTGGTTTAGAATTTGTTTGTGTTACTACTACTGTAAGTGAACAGCTCCCAATGTAATTACACTTCAGCAGATCCAAAGCTCTTGTTCAGAGCAACAAGGATTAACTTTAATGTGGCCATAAGACATTTGTTATAGACATGTCCTGCAGTTTTAAAGAAACAACATACATCATTCATCAAAATAAAAAGCCATTATGCATGCCAGTCACAGTAAGTCACAGTAAATACGTAGATTTATATAAATTGATAGATATATAATAGTGTAATTCAGACTACTGATACATAAAACAATATATCAAACACACACATCTCATTTCACACATCTGCTTTCCCATTCAAATGAACAGGAAAGTCTGTATATACAGACGCATATTATTCTTTGGCAGTTTGACAGTAGACACAGACAGAAAAGATTTATTTAAGTGTGTGGTCAACCAGCAAAATGTGATAATGATCATGGAGAGGCACAATGTGCTAATAGCAAATTTAAAAAAGTATTGTTAATGAAATAACATTGGTGGGGAAAAATTACGAATATAAATCACGTCATATTAAATAGTAGATGAGCATAAAAGCTCAAAGTGCAGTGAAGACGCGTAAGTGATGAAAAAAACAGGGAAAAAGGCAGCAACTGAGAACTCCAAATAGGTCCAACCAGGCAGACAGGATGCTGGTAAAAACAGAGCGGAGCAGAGATGATGAAGGTGAGCAGCACTGCTGTCTGCTGCCCAACGCACACTGCACGCACACTGCACCTGATCCTGTTCTCTACAGAGGGCAACACTGCAAACAGACCTACGGCCAAATTCTCATTTATTACAGTGTTGTGAAAATCACACTCATCAGTGCCATTTTAGAGCTCCTGTAGTGACATGCCACGGTAGCCTATTTGCAGCATTTGCACTGCATTGTGTTGTGAAAAAAGAAGGATGAGATGAAGACGTAGAACTCTTGGTCATTACACTGGCCAGACTTTGGAACAGCAGGAAAATTTGTTGTCTGCAACCGGTATTTGGCTCATCCTTTACAGCCAGAAAAACAGAAGTTGGTTGTTTCATTTCCAAATATTAAAACATATGGAGCAGCACGTTGGAAGTAGCAGGACTGAATGTGAGTGGTTGTTGGTCTCCGTCTGTCTCTGTGTGTTGGCCCTGTGATGGACTGGTGACCTCCCTAGGGTGACCCCGCCCTCACCCAATGCGAGCTGGAATTGGCTCCAGCGCCTCCCGACCCGGAAATCAATAAGCGGTTGAAGATCAATGAATAAATAAATGTATGATGTATGAAAATGTATTGATGCATGGTCAACAATCCAGGTGACAACCTTGGCCTTTATTGGCAGTTTGGTTTTGTCGAGGCATTCCGCGCCAGATATTATTGTCTTGCTGAGGAAGATGGAAGGAACCAACAATAACAGCTGTTTCAAAAATGAAATAAGACAGAAAATGACTGACATCAAATACAAAGACTCAAAAATCTTTCATAGAGACCAACCAGGGGGAGACTGTGACACCAACGTAATTACACTTTAATCTTAAGAGATAATATTTCAGGGCAATTAATCCAATAACAGCCTCACCACACTGAAAAAGTTATTACTTTTGATTAGAACTTTAATTTATCATTTCCAACTCAAGGCAACACCTGAAAGGAACAAAAGGATAAAAGGTTTAGTAATGAGTTGTTAGCCAAAATAAAAATTGTTTTTAATGATGGAACATCTTCATCAGAATTAAGCCGGGCTGTAGGTCCTCTAACCCTGGTCCAACTGAAAAACATCATAGCAAACATTTTTATATTGAATTTATTCAAATCCATTTTTTAATTTACACTGAGAAGTGTCTAGACCTGTTCTGTTTTAAAACAGAAAGAACATTTTTTGAGCCTTTAATAACCTCTGTTGAACTGGTACTGGTGTTATATAAAAAACATTGATGTGATTTGACTTGAGTAAAACCAAACTGCAACAAATGAACAAAAAATTTTGAACTTTTTGAAAATTCTTATTATTTTAATTAATAATTATAATTGTTTAAAATGTGTTCTTCCATTATTATAAAGGAAGAGCAGTTCAAGAGACAGAAGTGGAAAATCTGATATAGCCCTCTTATTAACAAGCCTTTAACCTACAAAATCTAGGTCAGAACGATCATTCCAGGAGGAGTGGAGAATCTACACATTTTATCTTTTTTATGTCTCTCTGTCTCTCTGAAGGAAAAGGACAGACACCTGGCAGGTAGTCTTGTCCAAGGACATTATGGGCTAGGATGAGAATAGGTCTGTCCCAATAGCAAGACTATGTACGACTTCTCTGTCCTCTGTGTGACCTACCAGACGGAGATCTTATTCCCATGTGTATGACACAGTGACGGCTCTCATCCTGTTCAGAATAAACCAAATTTAGTGATGGACTGGTGACGGGTCCAGGGTGACCCCGCCTTCGCCCAGTGTGAACTGGGATTGGCTCCAGCACCCCCCGTGACCTGGAAACGGAAAAAGGATGGATGGCATTAGAGTCAGGACACTGAAAATTATTTTGTAGCAGCAATAAAACTATCTCCATCTCCTGAGACGGGAAATTCTGTTTTATTACTTTTTCATTACAATTTGCCATTATGGCTTGTTGTTTTGTATCTATTTTATGTGCTGTAGTCAAATTATCAAATTAATTATCTCCACCGAATTTAGCAGCCCCTTGAAAGCAAAAACACAAATAATTTTTTTTATACATATACTTACTACTGTACTATATACTATATACTATAGATAGGCGTTAAGGGGTTAAAGTGTGATCTATCTTTCTAAAAAGTGAAATCATCACAATCAGAGATCATTCTGATAAAAATGAATCCTGACTACCTGTTTGTTATGAAAACATCATATTCACTTATTTCAGCGTTAAGGGCTTGTGAGACCTCTTCAAGTCAACCTATTAAGTAGTTTGAAGCATGTATACCATCTGGTTTAGTCATATTCTTTCTGGCAGCCATCCCCCCAACTCTAGGCATTCATAACAATGAGTCACACTTACTGTTTAATTCGTCATGGGATAATAATCACAGTTTTTTTTCACAGTTTCAGCCTTGTGTCAGTGTTTTCCTGTCCACCTAACGTCTGTCTCTGTGCCAGATGGTTTTCTCATTCCAGAGTGTGTAAAGAGAAGACTTCACCCATCAACGCAAAGCGGAAAGCCCAGGAAAGGAGCGGGCTGCTGAGACCCCAGGGATTCCATCATCCTCAGATTACCAGACAGAACATAACTCTCAGTTTGGACACAGATGTTGATTGAAGCCAGAAGCGGAGGAAGCTGTTTTGGTTCACTGTGGTTTTCCATAATGGGAGCTTAATGACCTATAACCTAGAGCTTCCTATAAACGTAACTTTGATCTGGAACGTTTTGGTTTTAAACTCTGCCATGTGTTTAACTGTATTATCTAAACCGTCAGTTTGGATATGCATCATTGATATGGCAACCAAGCCTGAGGCAAGAAGATATACACTATTAAAGATCCATTAAAAAGCTGATTGGTCAATCAAATGTTATCGCTTTTATCGACTGTTTGGTGGGAACACAGAATCTACAGATGCTATGACATTTGAATCAATGAAGAGGCACTTGCAAGTAAACCCTAAAAATAGATCAGCAGACACGAGTAGACCAGGAAAGCTCTTGTATGTTTACCCGCAAGCTTTAGGTTCGTTTCCACAGTATGTTGTATCCCAGCGAGTATCCAAACAAGGGAAACTTAAAAATAATATGGTGAATGTTCGAATCAGAAATTGTTAGAGGCTAGTGAGTCTAATGATTTGATTTCACCAAAACCAGGGAGACTGAACATCACCCATACATATTAACAAACCCCCCCCCCCCCCCCCCCCCCCACACACACACACACACACACAGTCTCACCTGGTGTGAGCTGGTATACACTCAATATGGATAATAGATGACTTCCAAGAGTGTGGGTATGTATTGGATTGTAGAAAGTACTACATGAGTATTAGTGCAGTAAAAAGTAACAGTAAATCCTTATCACCTCACTGAATAGCAATCTACAATTCACAGTTCAATAACAGAGTAGTATATATTTCCTACGTACAATGTAAAATGGTAAATCTAATACAGAGTTAGTTGAATATCTAAAAGTAAAAAATACCTTTATTTTGATGACAGTCCAATGACTGTGATATTAGCAGGTGAATCATATTTTTAGTCACTACAGCTTTATTCATCCTCTATTTCCATTTGTATTTGGCCATTCGCCATAGCAAAGATTATTATCTTGTTTATCTTAACACTGAAAAAAGGCCACTGTTAAGTGTGGCACATATTAATTGGCATTTAGCCAAAATAGTAGCTTTAGTCATTGTATTTTACAGAGACTGTTTTCATTCAAAATACAAACTTCCCCACTGAATCACTGAGAGAAACCAGCATTATTACATTATGGTGCCTCCTTGAAAATAACAAAGCTGCCAGACTACCTGATAAAGTCTGGCAGTTTTTCTCTTTCTGCCTGTGAGGAGATGACTTCATGTTTTTCTGCAGGATGTCAGGTCACAATATAATGGTCTGTAATCAGTCTGTAATCTTTGACCTGGGAGACCAGACATTTTACGACCTGCGTCTCAGCTCGTTATTCATTTAATCATCCATTCGTGACTTTAAGTGATTTGCAACCTCAGCCACTCCGAACTGAAAGAGCTCGTAGAGGAGGTACGTGTACCTCAGAGAAAGAAAGATTTTCACCGTTGTGTGATAAATGACAGGAGGTGTGTTTAACATCTGGCAGGAGGACAAGGAACTGGGGGAGACCTGGAGGAACTGGGTCAAATAGTAGCTGCAGATCACCATGTTTTAATCTGCTTTCTCTGCCAGATGTTTGAGCTTTACTTCAGCTCAGACAGTGGTAGGTAAGTTTCCAGTCAGAGAAAAGCACAGTAAGGTGACACTCCTGCTATTAAATATATTTTTGCACTTACATGTGCATGTGGTAAAATGTAAATAAAATGAATAGAGCAGATTAAAATGAAATTTCTTCTTGCCTGACTGTCGAACCTGATTAAACATGCTGTGTTTTCTCGTCAGTCTTTGTGGTTGACTGAGTACTACACTTCTTGTAGGTAGGTTTTAGAACACAAGTCACAACCTCAGGAGCTGAATACGGAAGGGCATCAAAGTCCAGTTCTGTTCATGTCCTGTCTCCACAGAAAATTTCACTAAAGTGGCATTCAAAACCTTCACCTTTTGTGCTTGAAATATAAAAATTGAAGAATACTTTTGAAAGGAATTTAAAGTAACAGTGTGACATTTTAGGAAAATTTGCACTAAATCCATGTCTTTGTCACATCATGTTACTCTAAGGTTGTCAATCTTCATTACAACAGCACTTCTGGCTTATTTGGTTTGCGGTTACACCCGAGCAAAAGACAGTGGTGTCCGACAGCAAATCTAGGGAATGGACGGCTGAAAAATCCTGCTGAGACATGTCTTGTGAAGAGACAAGGCTTGGTCACGGGGGTGGGTAATTATGTGAAGGACACATGCTCCAAACTATGGTGAGTGATTAAAAGATAGTGAAATGAAAAATTATAGAGAACAGACATAACAGAACTTTTTCCTGAATCTAAGCTTTATATCTTGTGTCAAGGAGCCCATAATTTAAAACATTCAGTATTAGTTCATGTCAGGAACATTCACATGTAATATTCCCAAATTAGTCTGCTCTGAATCTATTATATCTTATTACACCTCCTCCTTGTGCTGCTGTGTCAGAATTTAAATTAGAGGGATCAATAAAAATGCATCTTATTTTATCACACTCATAGATTAATAGACTGTAATCCATAATGTGTGGGGATTTTATGTCAAATATTTTTATCATCCTATTCTGCATTGCAAATCCAATCAGAGTGCAAATATTTCATTGAAGCTGTATCCTCAGTCAATTTGAAATATGAAACATGAACCTGCATTCATGTTATAGGTGATTCTGTCTCACTTATTCCGTGCGTGTGTTTTTCCCTTCCACTCTGTGTATTTGTCTTCTGTTTGGATATTTCCCAGTATCTGTGTCTATTTGTGAATAACAGTCTGTCTTATTCTTCCAGTCTAGGTCAGATCCTATTCAGCCAACCATGCCTCTTACTCCATGTTTCAAATCTTGAATTTCCCTGTTCTCCAGGTCTGCCACATGTCCAGCTCCCAGTCTCTTGGTTTCATTGTCCTCTGGTCTCTGTTGGGTCATCACTCCACTCCCTGGCCAGCTCTGCCACTAACCTCATTTTAGGACCCAATCTGAATGTGGCAATCTGCCACAATCCTAGAAATCATAGGGTCCTAAACTGATATGTTATAGTGAGGACAAGTAATTTTAAATGTCTACATTTTTTAAGCCTACATTACTGTAATAAACATACATTTCAGGCACCCATTCAACTCCAGAGACAAAAGCACAGGAAAGTACTTGCCCAGAAAACCTACTGATAGTACACTCAGCAGCCTTTACATAAGGTTATGTCATCTGCAGCCAGTCTCCGTTAAGTATCAAAACAGAAGCAAGGCCTTCTAAAGTGAAAAACTCAACAACCATTGTGGCTGTTGAGTCAGAACGCTGTAATACTTCTACTTCTATGATCTAAAAAGGGCATACATGTTTGACACATCTGGAATACGGAGATTAAGTATAAAATCCAGAAAAGCCATATCACAAAGTAAATTAGCAATTTCTAGGAAACCTGTTTCTAGAATAACTACATGAGCAAAATCTTACACAGCAGGCAAAACACTGGTACGGGTTCATGCTGTACATTGTGGAATAGTTTGGAAGAGAAACAGTGTCAGATATTGAATTGAATTATACATTGAATGTCATTGTGCGCTATTTTTCCTTCAGGAATAACCTATAATCATATCGCCTAATCAAACTCTATCTCTGAAGGATGGCCCATTCTGCAGACACATTATAGGCACATATGGGCACATGTTGTGCATTTGGAAAACATCTCCCATTCCTGTTCTCTTGAAAACATCAATGGAAATGTGGCATTTTTCCTTCAACAGTATTTCACAGAACCTTATAGGGCTGCTAGTCGTTGCCATGCAGAAACCTCACGGCTCGTCTATCTAACAATAAAGTCAGAGTTTACTCCCCATTTGGATTTTCCACCCATGTATCCCCGGCGTCTGTGTTTTGTACAGTATAGCAAGCTTTCAGAAGTTAAAATGATATCCCCGCTGTTGCAGATACTGTGTCATTGCACCCAAAATGTCTGATTCGTGAAAGTCACCTAATCCTTCGGACTTGTGAATTTCAAAGCTCCATCATTCAACTAAGCTTTCGTTTAGTATTCTGATACATTGGTGGAGGGATTACCATCACCTTATTACAGATTAGTCAAAGAAAAATCATGTACACCCTGAATCCAACACAACCCTCTCACTTTTAATGCTTTTTCTTACACATAAGCAAAGTTTACAGCTCAAAATGTGTATTGTGGTCTTACTAAAATAACCCTTTCTTGTGTTTCTCTAAATACCTAAATGACAATCACAGTCTAAAAATAGCCCTTTAAGTTCCAACAACATAGTCAAAAATGTCCATGAAACTAAGAAAACAAATGTTCTCCTAAAAAACAGACAACTGCTAAAAAATGTGTTTGAGTAAAAAAAAGACAACAACAAAAAAAACTAGCAAATATTCAAATTAGTCTTTGGGTGTGACCTCTCGCTCTTTGACCTGCAGAATGGTACACTCTGCTCCTGGCAAGACTGACTTGTAGAGCTAATCGGGAGTGTGCAGCATTAGTGATACTGTGTTTTTGTTATTAAGGAATCCACTCATCTACAGTGTGTCAGAAACTCACTAAATGTGGCAAAAAAAAGCATAAAATGGACAAACGTTAAAACGACTAGTTTCTATTAAGAAGGGTGATTTGACGCTCAGCTGGCTAACAATCATATGTAAAGGTTCCTGCTCGCAGTGAGGTCAGGTTTGATAATGGCTCTTCTCCATGACGTTGACCGACAGACCGGCACAAATCTGAACCCAAATGCACAACTTGCCAGACAAGGTGGCAAATTAATGAATGTTTGAGTTCAACTCAAAATCACTCATCAAGGAAGCAAACTGGTAAAAAATTAATAGTAAAAGCAGCAACACAAAGACACAAGCTAATGCTTGGAAGGGTTAGAATTGGAATTGGAAAAGAAAAAGGTGCAAGACAATGCTTGGAGAAAACTGGACAAGGTATCAACATAAATCACAAGGCCAAGCTTGACACAAAAGCTCAAAGTATCAACATAACTCAGGAAACTAGATGAGGCAAAGGACGGGGACTGAACTGAACAGACAGCTTAGTTTTACAGCGCAAGACATGACGCACTGTCCCAGGACACAAGGAGATGGTCATATACATATAATGGGGAACAGGTGAACACTATCAGACTGGCACAAGAGGATTGGCATGCAAGCTGAAACGCAAGGAGAGTAGGAATTTCAAAATAAAACAGGAAATGACAAGACAACACTGAGTTTCAGGGCATGACAGCTGACAGTGAAAAGTTTCACTAAGATAAGTAAGCCATGAATATTTACTTTCTTACCAAGAATTTAATGAGATATTACGGCCCTATAAACAATCCCCGTTGCCTCCTCCCTGTGGGCCCATCACCCACAGCCATTATGGCAGGCCGGGTCAAAGGTCTGGCTCTGTCAAATCCCAGACAACATCTACTAAATTTACGAAGATCGTGACCTCCATGCTAGGGAAGGAGCCAAAACTAGAGGAGTATCAGCTGCCTGTACTTTATGGGTTTACTGCCTAGAACTGAATATACCGTAGAAGGACTACAGGTCCTGCAGCAGGTGCTGAGCAGGGGTTAGGATACCCACAGCCCCCGACTGACTTCCCCTGCATTGAGAGTTTTATTTAAGGCAGCTGCCTCTATGCGACTGGAAGTTGCTGAGGGAAGTCTGTGTTTAAGCTTTTAAGAGTGGCTGAGGTATCTATCTGTCTCTCTTCTTCATTGGTATGTAGGATGCTGAGGGATTGAACCCCCTACTGTCAGACTGTCAGTATTTTTACTGCTCTGACAAGTGGAAATGTTGGCTGATGTGAAAACCAAACCGCAGTGACAATCATCAAATTACTAAAGTATGATGAAAACAGTAAAGTCACATGAAAATGAGTAGAATTTCAGAGGCTAACATGAAAGCATGCAGTTGGTCTCCATGCCAAAAGGTTTCTATGAAAAAGCTATTATCGCCCAAGGTCAGCAGGTCAGGAAGAAGCAAAAGAAAGAAGTCTTTTGTGTGCTACTGATACATACTGCCTCACTCAAACCTGCAGTCAAGAAAAACACATCACACAAGTTGGGAGGGATATAAGCCGATGAAGAATTGATTGGAATGCCTAAATTGACAAAATAAATAAATGGAGGCTCACTTATCAAGAAGGTACCTAAATATACTGCTCATTATTTAATGCACAGCAGAGTTTCTCAAAAAGACAACGTTTAATTATCTTCTCCTTCTCAGACAGTTTAAGAAGCAAACACAGTCAACTTCCTGGAATGACTGAAAGAAAGAGACTGTTGCCATGGTGATGTTGGTGTCCAGAAAGAGCTTAAAGTAGTGAAATAAATATAATATAACTGGATTAAATTCAAGACAAAATAATTTTTATTTCCTTCTGGGCTCTGCACTGATGGACAGTAGAACATGCTGAATAAAATGAGCGCGACATTAAAGTGCCTCTGTTGCACTCAGAGGAGGGACCCTCGTGAGAATTTCAAGAGACATGTGTCTTTGCAGTGTGGATTTGCAGCAGTGGCATCAATAAAATAGGGGGCCGGCCCAGTTTTTGGCATTTTCTTGTAATCATCTATTGAACTTGCCCGGGGTAATGACCTAATTCTCATTGAGCTTCCCAGTGTGCCACAGTGCCTCTGTATGTATCCACTGCCGCCTGCTTCCCTTCACTCATCGTTGCATTCACCGACTTCCAAAAGATGGAGGAAGCAGATAATGGTACGTGAGAGAGGGGTCAGTTCAGTGTGTCATAGGTCTGACCAGAAGTAGGGGTTCACTGTGAGGACCACGATACTGTGATTGAGAAGGTCTTATCTCAACACACACCCACACATTGTCATTGTAACCCTTGTATGTCAGAAACGAATGTAGGGCGTGATTCACTAAAGAAAAAGACTTCATACATTTGAGGCGTATGAGCTTCTTTCTCTGTTTGAAAGCTTCATTATTCCTCAGTCATTCTGCAGTGGTCATGATGAAGTGTCCTGTTATTCTTCCACAGAAAACCACAGAGCTAATCAAAAATAACTGTCCAATGCGCAGGCGACCCCCGCCTGTCCCCCTGCCCGTCCCCCTGCCCGTCCCCTTGACTGTCATTTGGACTAATCCCCTGTCATGGTGGGGAAAATGGAATGGACGGCAATCCTCTGAAGCATTCAACAAAGCAATATTCTCAGTGATGAGACTATCTTCAAAGAGAAGAAAAACTCTGACATCTCAAATCCCCTTACTTTTTTCAACATTAATCATATTCAGTCCCGCATACAGTAGCCCAGTGTAAATGTTTTTTTTGGGGGGGGGCTTAGGGAAGCACATTGTCAACTGCTGCTGACAAAGCGTGTGTCAAATTGATAAAGAACATATATAAAATGACAGTGCTTGCATATAAAGGTAAGTAGATCATGAAAATAATCCTATAGTTGGAGTCCCATTAGTTTGGGTCTGGGAATTACAATATGATGCTACATCATAAACTGCTGAAAGCACACTCCTGCAGATATCGCTGCCCTCTGCTGCACTACCTGCACAAGATTAAAATAGCCTTCATTTAGATTCATCAGTGATGTGAGGGGGAAGAGCCAGCAAGCATGCGATAACCGTCAGTCTTTGTTATGTATCGACAAGGACAGAGACACAGCTGGTTGATGAAAGGTCCAACAACTGACGTTAGAAATAGGACACCTCCGTCACGCATGACAGCGCCAATGTTCAGAAGACTTCCTCATTAAAACTGTCCTTGAAAAACTCATTTCTGTTTAGTATACACAAAGTAATCCAGAGTCAACGGCAGTTTTATCTTATTTTTGGCATCAATTTATTATCACTTTGGTGGCTTATTCTTTACCCAACTGACAGGGAGTGTATAAAGAACAACAATAAAACTGTGTTACATTCACATTATCCTTGTCGTAAAGGGTAATGTTGTTGTACGTGGGTTTGTTTTATGGCAGCAGCCTCATGTTGTGAGGCCGCTACCATGCTGGAAACGCACCGCTCTGTTATATGTCAGTGCTGCATGACATATCTAAATATTCAGTATCACATATTGCTCATATATGCTAACAATCATCAGGAGCCGAAGAGGTGAAGGCTGGCTTGGTCCAAAAGTTCCAAAAACAGTTTTCCATTTTCTTGTCTATTTTGAACATCATTTACTAAAGATTTGAAACTAGAGAATGAGACAATAAACTTATTAGGAAAATGTTTTTACTAAGATAATAATTTCGGGGAGAAGGAGTGGCATTTTCCCATAAACCTAAATATAATCTGACTTACAGCCTTACTGCCTCCTGATGGTCATTAAATAGCATGCATGCAGGTTTACGAACGTAGTGTCTGCAGCTGCTTACAAAAACAGAACTCTGCCTGTGATTATAGTTGTTGGAAAGCGACACAGATCGGGGGCTGCTACGATGAGGTTAAAGACAGCAGTTCAGAGCAGCTCATTAAAGACATCATTCATACTACGGCTGATGTCATTTATTTTAACATGGGTGAAAAGACTGAACTTACACAAAACTGTACAGAGATGCACTCCATTGTTGCGTGAGATAAAATTCAGAAAGCTAAATATCACAGCCAGGTACAAACTCTTCTATCAGAACATTTTTACTGCAGCCAGATCTATATCTGCAGGTATATATATCCTTTCCATGTGGCTGTCCCATTCTTATACATTCTGTACATGCAGAAAAGCTGGTAGTGCCGGCATCCTAATTCCTGTCCTGATTTTTGCCTCTTCAGCAGTACTGACATGGAGGACTGTAGGTTGGGTGGGAGGAGCAGGCCTCCGGAGGTGGAGAAGGGGAAATTTTCTGTTTTTTGTGGATAATAAATGGACCAGAACCTTGGCAGGACAAAAGCCAACATCCCACTCAACCAGGACCAAAGCCAGAGGGCTGGATGTGCATAGGTATACATACAGGTATGGTTTCCAGTGATAAAGTGTCAGTTCATATGTGCGAAAGTCAAACTAGGGCCAACTGAATAGCAAAATCTATAAACTCTGAAATGTTTCAGTTTCATGCCTTAGTTCTTCAGAGAGAGAGAGTGTGTGTGTGTGTGTGTGTATCCCCAGTCAACCTCCATGGCCTGTCAGATCCTGTACACATAGACACCTCACTGGTTCCTTCAGCCAAGGACACAAATCTACCAGATTGGCATCACCCAAAGAGCTTTGTGGTAATTTGATGAAACGAAGTCTTCCTGTAGTTACTGTTGGAGGCAGGGATGTGTGTTTTTGAATGGATGGCTTACAGGGGTCTCCTCACCTCCCCTCTTCAACTGCCACCTCTTTGACTTTCATTTTTAGGTAATTAAGTTGAGATGTTGTTTTTTTTTTTTCTCTCTCTCTCGCTCTCTATTTGGGGTCACCACAGCAAGTGGCGTCCTGCTGCAGCCCTCCCCATTTCTCAAGCCTACCACTGGTTTGACTGCACTTTACCACTGATCTCCATCCCCAGGCATTGTTCGGTAAGCATATAAGTAATTCACAAAATGACACATTCAAATATGTGTGGGCAAAGTATGAGGGGTTTTCTCTGATTTTAATCAAAATAATCTCAACTCCTGTTTCATCTCAAACATTTGTGCTTTTGGGTGAGTAGTTGCGCAATGTACATTGATGCTCTCAGAGATTGACTTTAAGAAGCGCTGAGAAATCTACACCCGACGAGCGAGTCAGCATTTTTGCCAGAGTCATTTTAGAAGGAGAGTCAGACAGCAGGGAGTGGAAAAAGAAAGACCAAAGACTGAGACCGACCAAAGTCAGACATCTTCTTCTTGCTTGCTGTGGGGAGTTGAAAGTCGTCGGGGTACAGTGGCAAAGAGACAATAGTGGCACTGTGAGGGAGACAGCTGGGTTTCCACCCCCCTCGCCTTCCCGCCAGCCCCCACCGATATGGCTTTGTTCCACTAGCTTACACCATGGCAGACCCGGGGCTTCCCCAAACCTTCTGACATCAGCGCCCAGCTGATAGAAAACACAAAGGGTCCTGCAAAAAAAGGATGCCTTCTATTTATAATCCATGAATGAGCCCTGTGATTCAGCTGTCTCAGTTATTTGTGCCAAACTTTCAGTTCAAATGCTAGATTGTAAAACATTGAAAAGGAGTAAAATTTACTCCCCCAAAATCTTTATTATCATTATATCTCTCAATACATGCAGCTTGAAGAGAGACAGTATTCATATGTACATCAATGGAAAGTCCAAAGACTGTCTTTGTACTTAACTCTCGGAGAACTGCTGTGTTTTCCATCTTATGTTTTTGTTTCTGTAATATGCGTCAAGCAGGACTGGATGGTTGAAGGCAAATCCAGTTTACATAGCCCAGGAGTCGAGGGTGGTGTGCAGTGAACGTTTCAAAAAACAGTCACGAAGACAGAAAAACTCTTAGGATATAATATATATCCAATGAAATTCAAATCACCACATTGGAACCTGTTTCTGACATGAAATGTGACCGACGTCATGGTGCACAGCGAATGCATCCCACTTACTTTTCCTCCATGCCACAAGTTTTTGCGTAACCAGTGAAATATCTCAACATCTTGATAAAATAGCACTAAATCAAATTCCTTCATTGTTCATTGCTGACATCCGACTCTGATTCATATTTCATTTTCTTTATAGTTTTATTTCATGATATTTTTATATGCGCTGTATTAATAAAGTTCTCAATATAATTTCATCCTTTTATTTGTTCAAGATTACTGATGCTTCATGAGAAAAAACTGTACAGATACCGCATTCAAATGGGACTCAGCTTCTTTGTTTTTAACACAAATTGCCTAATTTTATGCTTCAGTGTTAAAGGTAATTATGTTCCACATTAATACTGTTTAATACCAAAGTGTGTGCATCTCAGTTAATAGCAGCTGTTTAATGGTTTTATTTGGTCAGCAATTGAGGAGAGCAGCACGATAATGTGCTCTGGAGGATACAAAAGCTTGAATAAGTTGAAGTCCTGGTTAGATAGAGGTCTCTGACCCTAAGAGCTACATCCATGATTACATCAGGACTTTTAACATCGTTTTGATTCCAAATAGGAATAAAGTTTCAGCCTACTTTGTTCCCAAATAGCACAATCTTTGTCTTTTTAGTTTTGTTTTTTACTTTTTCAAGCCCCAACCGTAGAGTAAGTAGGACTGAAATCATTTGGTGAAAGAGCCAAATGAACCTGTCTCATCACCCTGTCCAGGAGAACAGAACACACTGCATACTGTAAAGAGGAACATTGCTTAAACATGTTGGTTGGAAATCATTTTTACTGCAGTGTTGAGTATTTCAGAGTATCATTAATTGTTTCCTGTTATAAGTCAGTCAGGTGAAAGAGCTCCAATCCAAACGTCTGTGTTTTCAATCATTCCACATGAGCCAGGATGTCTGTCTCTACATTTGCAGACTGCCTTTGCCTCTGCTCTCTGGAAAAAGCCAAAACATTTCACAGAGCGTTTTCAGACATTCTGATTGAGGCTGGATGGCACAATTTCATAAAGATATACTCGGGGGTTTTGGGGTGAGATGACATAAAATAAACTAAGCCAGCTGCAGGGTTGTGTGTGCTCCAGATTTGAGTGCTTATAAAAAGGTTGCCCCTGGACATGTTCATTCCTCTCCTAAATACATCGGGAGAGGATTAAGTCCTAGGCTGGCTGATGAGCAGTCCTGCTCATTTTAAATTACCTCAGCAAAGAAAGGTGAGCAGAGGTCTAATCAATAAATCTGATATCCTACTTCCTCAGTACTGGGAGCAGTTGCCAACACACAATGAGCAGGTACTCTAATGATCTGTCCTGGGAGTTCCACCACCTTCATTCTTTCTCAGTCAGTAGTCAACCACATCCATTTTATATTGACAGATATGATATCCCATTGAGCCCTGCAGATGCATGTAATGAAACCTGATGCTCACACTTGACTATTTGACTCAAGTACCCTCCATCTAAATGTTGATGTATAAGAGACATCAGCGCAAACAATAATTATAAATTGAGAACCACCTTTGCAATTATTGTGCTTAAATATGGTTACTTTCAGTGCAGCCTCTGTGACGGGTACACCCCAAGACTTATTGTGGTGGTATCCAGGAGTTTAGACCGAAACCTAAAGCAACAACTGATTATCGGATTTGAGAGCCATAACATCATCCGACATAATCACCAAACACATAAATGAAAATAAGAAAAGACTGCGCTGTGATTTCAGATGAATTTAGACAGACAGGCAGATAGATTTGCTTGATCCCAAGGGAAATTCTTATTTTTATTATTTATTTTTATTTTTTCAGGATTTTCCCTTTATTACAGTCATAATGTGTGAGATGGACCAGAACGTTGGGTGACTGATGGAGGGTATGACACACAGCAATGGGCTACAGTCCTCCAGCCTGTGACAGATGGCTCTCTTTGGATCTATCTCACCACACATGAACCACAATGGTTCACTTTTATTGATATATTTATATTTATGTATTTATATACAGCCTTATAAGATAATAAACTGTTTGCTGATTTAAAAATGAATACATTACATTTTAAAGTTGCTCTCATCTGTATATCACTACAATGAGACTATTGAGTCGCAGAGAAAGACTTCAGCTCATGTTTCCATACTCTAAACACAGTTTCACTTTTGTCCACAATTGCAATTCAGCATGGCAGCTTGTTTGTAATTTTAAAACACCGCTTGATCAAAACATATTGACCAGTGGGCCAGTATCCAACCAAGAACCAACAACTCATTAATCAGGATATAAGCTCTAAAGAACAATAGAAGCCGCAGTGGGAAGCTGACTGAGAGAGATCAATTGCAGGTGATAGCTGGAGGGGACGACAAGGACAAAAAAGGGGCCGCTTTCAGATGACCACATTATCAACCATCTGTTGCGCGTGACATTGTCATGACTAAACCCACACAGGTAGGTGATTGTCTGAGAGAATGTCAGCTTTCATCAACGGTCCTCATCCAAAACCAGTTTGTTGAGCCCAAAGGTTCCAATTATGTGGCTTCTATTCTGCTCACACATAAAAGTCATGCGACAAACACAAAAGTCATTTTGACTGTTCGTATCAGCGTGTAGTCAGTTAACACAGCAATGTGCCAAATGAATGAAGAACAGCGAGGGGGACGAGTCTTTGGTTCGGCAGCAGGAGGGGAAGCTGAGGGCCAGATGAACAACAGGTGCGGAGGAGAACTGGTGGGAACAGGGATTTCAGAAGGCCACACCCATCTACACCGGCACATACACACACACATACACACGTACACATCTCGTCTTGGAGGAAGTCACTGGATTCGTACAAATGAAGGACTCAGAGGACTCAGTGCTTCGGTCAGAGATGTTGCTGAGCAGCTATTTTTCCATGTACACATCACTGATCCTGTTCTATAGATGCAACGTCAGTTAGTTGGCATTGCATGTTTTAGTTGTCACCGTCAGGTTAACAGATGGTGGATTTGCAAATGACGAGATTCTTGGACTATTATATGTCCAAACGTTTGAAAGATGTTTACTTTACTTTTTATAAACCACAAACCCAACTGGTTTTTTTGTGGGGGGATTGTTGAGTCAGAATCTGATTCATTGGCATTTTCTAAAATAAGTACTTCACCAGGGATAAAAGTAAAAAAAAAAAAAAAAAACTTCCAGACAACTAGCTGCATACGTCATTTTCTACTACATCACTATCTTACCAAGAGCCAAAAAAATATGCTCAGCAGCTGGGGAGGTTATATTTTGATTTGTGGCAATTAATTAGATTTGAAAAACTGGCCCATAATGAATAAATCAGCATCTTCGTTAGGAGAGTAGAGGGAAAAGCAGATACTGGACCCTTTCCCTAATTAGATTGAATAAAATGACTGCAAAGTAGAATTCCATCATACCAACCAATTAACCTTTCCAGGGGGAGCTTCTAATTGGTGAAAAATGCCAAGTGTTGGCCTAATCAAGGCTGATGAGGAGAAATCAATTTGTTTAATAGCTGACAATAAAAGTGATTATGGGAAAGTGTTAAACTGAATGTCCACAGTAAAAAGTCTGAATCAGTTTGAACTGAAAAGCAGAAGAAGCAGAGGAAACCAGACTGCTATCAATTTTCAGAGAGGATTAACCCCCTCCCAGGAGCTCCTGATGAAATGGAAAAATACTCCAATGTTAAGAGGAATGCGTCACAGTTACAAATCTGTGTTTGTGGTTTTTTGTGTCTGTATGTGATTTCCTCCTCATAAACTCTGGACCAACCACAGGTCAGCGAATGACCTCAGAGGAAGCACGATGCATCACGTAACCTCAGCTCCAACCAAATTAGTCTCCCAGAAACACCTCTTCGGGGTCACCAGCTGAAGTTCAACTATGATGTTGAGAGGATCCAGACTACTGAAATAAACTACTAAAATTGCTTTAAAGTTTATTTTGTTGATCTGGCGTTCTTGTGAGACACAGGCACTATTTAAAGTCATGCAGTATCTACTACTGTTTCAAATATTATAATGCAAGTAACATAATCCTAAAATATATTATAGAATTGAGATTATGTTCATTTGTGGATCCTTTGATTAAGTGAATGAGCCTACTTCACAAAATGGTTCTTTTCTGTTGCAAGCAAAAGGCATCTCTTCAATCCAATAGAACTGTTCAGAGGATCACAGATTAAACATCAGCTCAAATTCTGAGTGTTGTTGCTTGTGGCAAATTTAGAGAGTATGTTTACTTTTAATTCAGCTATTGACATCCATGTGGCATTCCATTGAAGTAAGCAGTGCTTTTTGAAGCTGGAATAGATGCGGCTGTTGCTAATGAATCAACAGCTGCCACAAAGTCAACACTGCCCGTGTCACCTGTAATTTCACTCACGTTGCTTTCACCCACTGGCTGTTGAAGCTGATAAGACCCACACAGAGAGAAATTGGGGTTGATTGGGTTGCCATTTCTTGAGGTTTCGGTTTTTGTTTGACCAGACGACAACAAAACCTCAGAATTTCAAGCCTGAGAGTTGCAGAAGTATGGTTGAGAGCAGGCGAGTATGCAGTCCAAAGAGATTTAAAACAGAAAGGTCAGAGAAAAGTCATAGCCTGAATCTATGGCTTTGTTGGTCTTCATGTATGTGCAGAGATGAAATTGGTTCAAAACTAACGGGCCTAGAGGTGCAGCTGAACTCCATAGTGTGTGGTAAAGGCTAAATTGGTTGCTGTATATAAAACTGTATACTGTGGGGGTGAACCGGAAAGAATTTTTATTTTGCGAGCCTGTACCTTTTTCTGTTTTACATTGTCAGTGTTTCAAATGCTTATGTTAGCCGGTTTCCACCTCCTTGTCCAGCTCAAGGTGAAGGGCAAAGAGAAGCCCATCATCTGAGCCCTGTGTTTGAGAATTGGCTCCTGAAGAAGGAATGATGTGGTGTACATTGTTCCGCTCTTAGTCTGAGCATCTGCTCTGTGGATCCAGGGATCCCAGAGGGCCTTTCCCTCTCCCTAGAGGTTTTGAGTATGGAAAGTGATTGACCTGATGATCCAGAGGTTGTTGTCTGCAGTTGCAAGAAAATACCAGGGCAACTAGAAACCGGATAGCTCATCAGATCCAGATAGTGACAGTGGGGTACCAGATGTCAATATATTCCCCAGTGTTGCTGAATGGCATACTGCTTTTTGATCTATATACAAACAAACAAAAGGAAAAACAGATTATGAAAAACGCCAGCAAAGGGATAAGTGGTAGAAGCTGAACAAATGAATGAATATCTCCATAATTTCTCTCCTTACTTCCACTTGATGTATCCTATCATACTGCAACTGAAACAAAGAAAAGGTACAGACAAATAAAAATAATTTACATACTGATCCCTTTTTTTTCTTCTCTCCTGTCTGAATCCCAGGCTGAACACTGTTGGTTGCCCTTTAATAATTGGACATACACATTTTATTGCCTGTCGTTCTGCTCCGGAAAGGAGGAAGTAGATCTACTGAAACCTGAAAACAGAGAGCTGTGGAGAGGTCACAGGAATGAGCGATAAGATGGATGGTCGGAGTGAAAGGCAGCAACAGTGAGGGCACAACATGCCTTTGTGTCCGTGACAGAGGGGAGAGAGAAGCTGTCGGTGTACATGAAAGACACACTGCTATAACGTTATCTCCACAGGACAGACTGATTTAATAATGTCATGTAGCAGAACACGTCGCTATTCCCTTTGACAGCAATCAGTGGCATTTATGACCCTGTAGTCGTTGTACATGTTGTACTGAGCTTTATAAACAATAGAAGTTCTGTTTCAGGAACTATATCCTTTGATATCTGAAACAAGAAGGTAAGCTTAAAAATATTTGGTTAAACATGTAAATACCCAATTAATGTTTCAAGTTTTAACATTCAGTATTTTCTGGCATCACAGAGACTAAAGCAGGGAAACGGAGTAAAAAAGATATGTCTCTCGCAAAATCCATCCAAAGAGGAAAAGTCTCATGGCTTTCAGATGTAAAATAAGAACTGGATACCCACTTTCAAAATGGAACCCATTCAATTCTAACAAAGGTTGTGCACCCACCACCTGTTTGCATCCTTCCCTTGCCTTAAGCCAGTTACTTGATCAGTAGACTTTACTTTGGCATTATGTATTTGAAAATAGCTTTTCTAGGCTTTGGAAATGGTTTTTTCAAATAGCAGATTTTCATGGCTAAAATAGTCACAACACAAATGCCAAGAGCTGAGCTTTTAATGAAGTTAAAGATACTCAGCAAATCATTTTTCAAATGTCTCTTTTACATTTGTGACATATTAATCAATGGAGTTTTTGGGCCACCAAGGACTTTTTTACTTTTTTACAGTTCCCAGGCTGATCAATTGGATGATTGAACGAGGTAGTTAACACCATGCACCGTAGATGTGGATGGAGATGCTGGCTTTGAAAAGTGAAGCCAACGTGGAAATGCATTTTATTTCATGACCACAGATGTGCAACTTCACCAAATCGCCCTCCTTCTCCCCTGATTTATTCACCCAGTAAATATTTTCCTAATGAGTTTATGCTGTCTGTTTCTATTTCCAAGTCTTTAATAAAACATGACGTTTGTTTTTTAAATGATGGTCCCATTTAGAAGAAATTAGACCACAAGGCAAGGGATTGATTATGGAGGCGTGCCTATGATGTGATTGACAGATTGTGCCACCAGATCAGGTCAAACGTATCCCTCACTCCTCCTCAGCTCCATCTTCTCCTCCAAATGTGGTTTTTTTTTCTGGTTTCAAAATTCGATACCATCAAAAGACAAACTACACACTGGAGGAATGAAAGCAGCAGCTCCTAAACTGATGTGTAATTTTACTGTGGGTTGACACGTGGTTGTAACACACATACATATTTCGTTTTTGGTTTCCACTTTGTGGGAATGAGTATGAGGAAAACACTGGTTGACCAGCCTCAGGAAAACTACGTCAGGGGGAAAAACAAAGAATCAAAGAAAATGATGTAATGAGAATCGACTTGGTTTTTTCGTCTAATGTGCAACCTGCTGCTAAAATGTTTCCAAGTTCAACAATATTTCAGTAAGGCTATTAAGGATTTTGGAGATTTTATGTTTCACATCTGAAAACACAATGCAACTTTCCACTTCCACCAGACTTCTAATTGACCAAAGAGCAGCTCCCCCAGATCACATTAGGGTCAAGTTACGCAGGCAACTCAAGTTGTCGAGGAGAGAGAAAATGTTAGTCTCTCTGCATGCCTCTCCTTGGACATTTTATTGTCGTGACTGCCTCCCACACTTTATTTGTAGCAGTCAGCACTGGGTTTTGCCCTCTAGATCTCAAAACGGCTATTCTGTCAGGGAGGTGATTTGTCTCAAAGGGGAGGTTGTTCAGTGTAGTGTCGTTTAAAGGTTCAATGACCAAATGAAGTCTCAAATACCATTTCATTGCAAGTATAATATACAGAGGCCCCAAGCAGAGCTGAAAAAAGAGGATCCCTGAGCAGCCTGGTCCCATATAGAGATCATTCCTGCTTCACAGGACGGAATATCTCACCGAACAGAGAGTCTTTGTGCTCAAGCCGCACTGCTGAACTGCTGATTCTGTGGTGAGCCACAGAAATGGTGGAAATCATGTAGCTTCCACATGAGGTGAGTCCACCCCCACAACTACTCACTGCATGATTATGGAAAATAATATGCCATATCACTTCTTCTGACCTCCACCTGACTTTAAATTATTTATATACAGATACTTCTCTCTTCTCAGAGGATTTTTTGTGTATCGCAAACCTGATAGCAGCAGAATTGGACTGAACATGTAAATATCTCACATTTTCGGTCCGTAGTTAAACAAGAGCATTCCTTTTTATTTATCTGTACCTGCTGTGGGCAGAGTGCATTACCACAAGTGAATTTAGAATTTTGTGCGTATTCAGATAGCTGTAATTAAAACTGCTATAAATGAACTCAACCGATAATGTAAATGTTAAACTGAGATGCGCTAAACAGAGAGGGTAAAATTTGAACTAAAATGCTTCAGTAGTTCAGAATAAGTAAACCTATGTCACATGTAATTATATAGCTTCCTCAGCATTCATTCAATCCGTCTCGGATCTGGTGGTTTAGCGACGAAATGATGACTTTAAAAGAGAAAAAAACATCGGAAGGTTGATCCAGATCCAGATGGACGTTAAGCCACAGCTTGTGACATCAAAGTTAGAGAAGCTGAACAGCTTGTTTACTGGCAGCTGACCCCACAGAGTGCACACCTGGGCAGGTAACCTCAGCTAGTGTTTCTTTGGTTTGGGTTTTTTTTGTTTTGTTTTCATTTTCTCACTCTGCCGTTCACCTCAGCAGTTAACAAGAACAACATATTAACAATGCCTAATTCCTGGTGGTCTAAAGGGCCTTGGTTTTGTAAAAGCAGTCTTGCTGTTAGACATCTCAGCTGTAGCTGCAGTGTATGCTGTTTCTCTTCTCACACACTTTCACACCTATAAATTAATTTAGCTGATGGAGCAGGCACAAATATGTTTTAATTACTGAAATGCTGTCTTCCCTGATTTAAACATGTTGTTCAGCACTGGTTTCACAAGTGAAATGCCATTAGTCAAAGCTGCAACCACTTTACAGGAGCAATAAAGAGAATCCAGATGGGCCTCACTTATGAAACTGCCTCTCAGTCATGTGGAGAAACGGAAGGAAAGAACTTATCATCATAGGTAAGATTTTAGCTCGGTCAACTCCCTGAGTTTGTGATCAGCCATTTGTATGTTTCACCATTGAAAAGACAGAGCCTAGAGAGTCCTGCTGATGCTTTCACTGCATGAGGTACCAGCAGTGTGTTTCAGCAACTTGGCTCCAGAATCAATTTTCAGACAGGATTTAGGCATAAAAGAAAGATGAATGCACTCACACAGTTTGTGTAAATAATAGTAGGCTTAAAGGTAGCAGAGTTTTACCTGTCACCAGAAGGTCACGCATATACGTAATAATAGTAGCATCAGCAGCTCGGCGTTGTGCTGAAATTGCTTTGATACCTAAAATGCAAAATGCACCAGATTCCACAATGACACCCACCTTTCAAACAGCAGTAAATGGAAATAATAACTGTTATTATCATTTCTGCCACACAGTTGCACCTTACAAGCCATGAAGACGAGCCAGGTGCTTGTAGGGCACCAGCCTTTGAACGTGTATGATCAAAGCCAGTATGGAGGGCTGGAAGAGCACAAACACTGTCTTTAATATCCCAAGTAACACCAGAAAAGACAGAACATTTGGTCCTGTGCATTGTTAAAAACAGTATCTGTGACACTGAGAAGAAAAAATTTGCCAAGGAGTGGTAGCATGTCTAATGAGTGGCTACTTAAAGCAAACTAAAATGCTGCAACTCATCCAGGCATCTTTAGAGAGGCTGTTAGTTTCAGGATAGTGATTTAGAGGCAGCATCCTGAAAGTGAAGCAGCCTTGTCAAATTTATAGCTTTTAACCCTGTCATTCACCTCCCCTCCAGTGCGTATCCCAGCATGCTACCTGTCTACAAGCTTTTGTCAGGCACTTATGTCAAAAATCCTGACACAAAGTTCAATGGTCTCCTTTTCCAGACCTGTCAGGCACCTTTCAGTTTTTCCACAGGCCACTCACTCCCCACATCGTAACAAATGAATGAATGAATTTGTTAAAATGTGTTTTTTCTTTTTTTTTTTTTTTTTGAGAAAAACATGTCTGAATGTAACACAGCCCCCTGCATTATTGAACTACAACAAAGCTCACTAGTTAATGCTGGTGAGTTGTGTAGAGTACAGTCAGATTCATACTCTGCCAGCAAACCTCTTCTTTTGGCGCAACTGTTCCTTCAGTTACCAAGGAGGGGTCATCCACTAGTTACAGGTTGGTGCTTTGACTCGTGTTCCATTCTTTGGTCTTTTCCGGGGAATAGAGTTCAAAAACGGCACATTAACATCCCAAAACAAAAGACAACGGTACGGTCCAGACAGATCAACTCTTCTCCAAAAACTCCAACACCCTAACAGCCTAACAAGTACCGCCCGTCTGCAGTAACCAGTTGGTTAGTGTAACTGTGGACTGTAGAAGCTGAATGTTAGGAGAGCTGGTACATGCCCCTTCCAATCTCATGTGGCAATTACACCTCTGAGTGTGAATGGGTGAATGATTAATGTGGCCATTTACCATTATCATTTAATTCAGGTCAAACAGCCCCGCCCATGAGCAGCAGGAAATGTTCCATCTCCAGTACGTGATTATATGCACTGCTTGCACAGCAGGTACCTTCTTTAATCTCTTCTTCTTCTTTAATTATCACGCAAACCAGGATGTAAAGGTAATACATTTATTAGCTTACAGTTAATCACTTCATGCCTTCAATATATATCGTGTACATTTATTTAAATGGTGGAAAGGAAAGGAATTGGCACAAAATGCAGGGAATGCATTAGTGTTATGTGTCTTGTTTGACTACATTATCCAATCAGGGTAGCGTACAGAGCAGATCAGGTCTGACTCTGCTGAGGAAAAGTTAGAAGACCAATGGTTTGGCATTAGCCACTGAATATTATTCACATCCCTCTACATTCAAATAAAAACCGCTCTTATTTCACCAAACAAAAACATCTGTAGGCCCGTAAACTGAAGGTTCTGTTACAGAAGGTGTGAGGTGAGATGTGGGATTTTTTGTTTTGTTCCATAAATGTCAGAGGGAAACACTGACAAGGAAAGCACAAGCCCAGTGAGAGGCCCCAGTGCCACTGAGGATATCTCTTCCAGTAAGTCCAGACCAGCTAGAGACAGTCGGACCCAGTCTTTAGAAAGCCAACTGCCAGAGGAACTGAAAGGGTTAAATATTATAAAACCATCCAAAGAATAGAGTCTTTGTAAGGGCATCAACTGCCAGCTCAGCAGCTACACACAGGTAATGTACACTATAGATTTTAAAACATATATGTAGAACTGCAGTTTCTATTTTACGAGCGAAGGCAGCTTTTATGAAACCTTTAGTCTGTGCCTGTAATTTCCTGGCCTCAAACCAACCAGTTTGTGTTCACGTGGGTGGTGAGTCTGAATTAAGGCTAATTAGGTGGTTGAATTGTTAGTGCTGACTCTGCCATGAGAGATATACTTACATCAAAACCTTATAATGTAACATTTTAACAGGTTTTGTGGGAATTATTTGACACAAACTGCTCAAAATAAGAAATCACCTCGTTTGTGTCACGTGAACCCTCTCTTTTTGCTGCACCTTTTTAAAAAAAATTGCACTTTTTGCTAATTGATATTCACATCAAAATAAATTTTCTGGCCAAATCTGCCACCTTGTGGGCATTCAGCACAGATGTGGCGTGAGTGAAGGCAGTAGCTCACGAGCCAGCTTCTGTTATGAGAGACTGAATATACCTCTCTTGAATTGTTCTTTGTTCAAGTAGGACTTAGCCTTCCATCAGCAACTGAATATATTAGACTATATCAGGTAAATCATAATGCTCCCTCCACCGTAAGTCGTCGCATGTTGAGCTGTGTGTTCAACTATCGTTCCATTGCCATGGAGTTTTAAAAACACCTTTGATTGGTGAAATCAAAAGTGAAATCAAAGTATTTATGCATACCCTCTTTAGTATTAGTGGGTTTTTGGACCAGTGGAAAAGGGGCCTTTACAGTTATATTTCAGTAATAAACATTTGTTTTCTTTTTCACACACCAATTACAATTTTGACAAGCTCTAAGAACTTCTTTTAATCAAAATGTTTACATTTCCTGATAGGAAAAGAAAATTGTTGATGACATAAAAGGTCAAAACCTAAATTGGCGAAATGCATACAGCATAGTTTCATGCTGTTTTCACTGACTCAGAGTTCCTTGTTATAAATGAAAAATCGCTTCTAATAAGCTCCTTCAGACAGCAGCTTCATCATCCAGGTCCCAAAAGATGGGATGCTTATATTCATCTCACACCAACCTCCATCTCTGTGACTAATCTTTACCCCATTGCATTGCCTGGTGCGAGCAGGAACAGAAAAAAATGACTCGTGGAAAAACACATAATTCTCACATTAGTGCAGTAAATTGGCCTGAGGTGCCAGGCGATGGCTGTGTTCCCTTGGGATTCACTAAGCCCCAGCAGACAGACAGACAGACAGAAGTTGAACTTTAACAGGACCACGACCTAACCCTAGACCATATGTTCGACCCCCATCTCCATCTTGAAGTGATCACTTTCTTTTCTTTGCATGCATCGCAGACACTTTCATCAGGGTGGCCCAAACCGGAAACTCTGCAGTGGTAGACTGATGCCGTACCACACTGAGCCTGGCCCTGGGGGGACAGATGTCATGGAAACATGAGGAAAACCTAAATAAATAGAGAATCTGGAGCCCACCTTCCCTGTCCTGTCTCTCATTATGTGACTCTTCTTTCTTCATAATGATGAAAAACATACCAGCTGCAAGCTTTGAGAGCCCAGCAGATTTCTACTCAGCAAAGCAAACACACTGTGTGGTGTTTCTTCTCAAGGGCCCATAAAAGCAACAAGAAGTTATTGTCTGATGCAGCATAAGGACTGAGTATAGTTCAACATATCTCTAACAAGACAGACACCAGTTGGAATTAGATAGTAAAACAATATATATAGCCTCAAAAACAATTAATTCTGAGCCAAAAAACTTTATGATAAAACTTTTATAGTTATGTATTTTATGGTAGGTCTCGCAGTTTTTATTGTTGGTCCCAGGATAGTTGCTTTCTAATGAAAAGGCCATTGTGCTCTCTCTTTGCAAACTTGGTCCATTGATTTTCTTCATGTGAATGTAGATGAAAGGAATTTCAGGATAGAGTATCAAAATATCACACTTAAAAAAATACACCACCAATTTATCCTGGCTCCATAGCAGTATGTCTCCTTGTTTTTTCCTTGTCAAGAGCCAGTGTCTTGTTATCCATGCAGGGATTGGATTAAGACAAACAGGTGAGGTCATGCAAGTTCATACCTTCTTTCTCACTTTTTTCATTTTCGAACTTGCAGCCTTCAGACACTGACGGTAGGGAATTCATCAAATTTCACACAGCTCACCTTTGAAGTGCATATGGTTTTACACACCTTCTAAAGGTGTATGTGTATAAAGCTTGGGATAAATATATATATTTATTGATCATTTCGTGCTCTTTCTATATGTTAATGTCAGACATGTTGCTGCTCCTGCAGGAAGCGTCATATTTGATCAACCTTCAGCTGGGTGGACAGAATATTAATAACTCATCATACAACGCAATTCAACAGCAACACCAGCCACAGGTCCTAAAAGTTTGATTAAAATTTTCCAGCAGTCTCAGCAAAAACACATGTAGTGAGGAATCATTCAGGCTTTCTGCTTATGTTTATTTCAACATTTGGTTGAAATCGGATTTAAAATCGTCAAAAATCTTTACAGCCCTCCCTGTGCTCTGGGGGTTGCCAGGCGCCCTGGTGGCCCGGTCCTGAGCTGCCTGCTATCCCCGGCCGGGCGTGTGATGTTCTGGCCCCCCACGTCAGCTACAGTCAGCTACCCACAGCATCCAATAACAAACACATACACACACATTCACAACGTGCACAACTGATACATAATCACACACTCATACATTCATTTTAAATTATATTAAACAAAATGGTAAATATGTACTGGAAATCCTGCAACCAATGCTCCCATTGTTTCTGTTGATATTGTTGTTGCTGTTGTTTTTTATAGCATTTAACTGGTTCAGGTAAGACCATCAAACAAATCATTATTGGGAAAATGTGTATTTTTTATTACTTACACAAATTTTTATTTTGCTGCCAACAAAATGAATGGGTTGCAGAGCAAAGGACATTTTCTATAACTGAATGTCTCCGCTGTGTATTATCACATTTAAATTTCAGCATCTAAATGATTTCTCTGACGTGATTTTTTAATTTAAATGCAAAATCATAGCAAATGGTTCAAAATGTATACTCTGTTAATGGTGAAATACAAAATACAGTAAATAATTCATTCAGTAGTTAAGTAAAAGCAACATTCATTTGGAAAATCCACAGTGACGGGAGTCTTGTGGGAATTAGTATCTGAGTTTCTCCCCCTGTGAGGAGGGAAGTCAACGTCCTGCTCTGCAGAATAAATGAGCTCAGCAGGGAGACTTCTCAGGCCACCCACCCATTTACCATTTAATATGTGTCAGATGACGGCCATAATTTTCTTCATTTGTCCCAACTTCAACACTTTAGAAGAACATAGCATCATATTACTAGAGGCAGGCTCATGTTTAAGAATGAGATAAAAAAAAAAACAAAAACAGACCAAACTTTGTTAAATCACTTATATTTGTTAGTGCTTCAATGAAAATTAGGCCAAACCTGCCCCCTACTGACCAATAAGCCACAGACATGCCTTAACCTTTAATATCCATCCTTCCATCCATTTTCTACCACTTTTCCATTTCTGTGTTGCAGGGGGTGCTGGAGCCAATCCCAGCTCACACTGGGTGAGGGCGGGGTCACCCTGGACAGGTCACCAGTCCATCACAGGGCCAACACACAGAGACAGACAGAGACCAACAACCACTCACACTCACATTCACACTCAGACCTACGGACAATTTAGAGTCACCAATTAACCAAAAAATTATGTCTTTGGATGGTGGGAGGAAACTGGAGTACCTGGACCCAGGCAGACATGGGGAGAACATGCAAACTCCCAGGCCGCAGGCTGGGAACCGAACCCACGACCTTCTTAATGTGGAGCAACAGCGCTAACCACCATGTAAACATGCTGCCAGATCACAACTAAATGAAATCAATATTTTTTTATGTGTACTGGTAATGAATGTAAGCAGTACAGTCTAATTTTAGAATCCAAGACAAGTTCGTATTAACCTGGATGTGCAGGTTGCAGCCTTTAATTTCCCTAATCTTATTCCTGATCTGCATCATCTATCAACAAAGCCATAAATATTATGTCACATAATGCAATATGGTGAGGCAGATAAGAAGCTTATTTAAAAAAATAAATAAAAAAATAATAATAATCCCAAAAAAACACAACATTGCTTGTTAACACGGTGACAATGACAAACATGCAGTTGTGGGTGTGAAATGGGGTGGTGACAGCTTACTGGGGTAATTACATGGTTTTGTATGTCCAATTCAATAGTTGATTGTCATTGCTCAAAAGACAACAGGATATGGTTAAAGCTATCGCAGACTTGGCAGAACATGACCATGTTTTGGCCATGCCTTGACAAAAGGAGGACTCAAATTTATTTGGAGCTAGTTAGAACTAAATGATACACAGTCTCACTCCCACACAATATTGACCTTCCTAAAGTTCTGAAACTTGGCACTGTCATATGCTATCATTTTCAAATTAAATGTGCTGAAGCATAAAGCCTGGGAGAAGGAAGACAAAATCAAACTGTCCATATAATTATGATGTGGACTGTATTTTCAGGACCTACACAGCAAGAAACTTTGCCTTTTAATAAGTGTCTGCAACCAACATCTCAAATCTCATTCCAGTTTGTATTGTTTCAGGTATCATAGTAAACTGGATAGTTGAAGAACTGGAGAATACATTTGTATAAACAACCATGGCCTCATTCCTAGAAGCAGCAGGTCATCTTCCTTTCATCCCGAAGACAAACTAACTATGGCATTGGTCATTTCCTGGAGTCCAACAGTGCTGATGTCTTCAGATGATGTGTCTTTGAAGCTGTGGATTTGACAAAGCCTCCAAACTTACTAAAAGCCCAAAAAAGTAGTGAGTAATCTACGGTATGTTTCTGTACCGAATGAGAGGAACACGAGCAGGCCCATGAAGCTTCTTTTTTTAAAAAGTAAAAATTAAGCTCTGTGGCTTTGATTCAACAGCAACAGTGAATTACTTTTATTTTAACTGCAGAGAGGAGCGCCATCCAAAGATGTACCACCATTCAATATTTTACTGCTGTGGATGTAATTTCCATTTATGCTCAGACAGTAAGTGATTTACTGTCTGAGCTTCAATCACAAACACAGGAGGGAGTCTGTCAGTGGGACATGGAGATCTTTAACAGATGTGTGTTGAAGACATTAGATGGGAGAGGTGTTTGACAGGAGTGTTGACAGGACTGACATCACAAAGACTTAGAGTCAAAGCCATTATTCCCAACTGATGTTAGTCCTCAGACAAGGATGAGATCTACAGCTTCTTAGTATGTGGGTGATTCTTGCAGTATTCTCAGTGAGAAAGCAGGAAAATGAATCATGAGCTCAGATGTTAAGACTCTTGACTTTGACTTATGAGGATTTTTTAGGATGAAAGAAAAATCTCTATAAATAGGCAATCCATGGAGGAAAGCTTTTTTTCTATAACTATCTTTATAGTGCAGTTATTCCTATCCATGTGCATATTTCTTGATTTCCTATTCTCTCAAGAAAAACAAGGCTCTCAGTGCACTACTAGCATATGCCTTTCTTTGCCTTTCCTTGTTGACACATTTTCATAAGTTTCATATCAAAAGATATTTATTGAAATTATTTGAACTTGTATGCAAATACATGTTTTATTTGTAATAAAATATGTAATATTTCCATTAGGGCAAACCACCATCACTGTTAAGGGTTTCTTGGACAAACAATCCAGAAACTGCTGTAAGATACAGTGTATCTTTCACAGATGCAACATGACACTAAAACTGCAAAATCACAGCAAAGAAATGTACACTCACACACTCACACACACGCGCGCGCGCGCGCGTGCACACACACACACACACACACACACACACACACACACACACACGCACGCACCAACATTGACAGCTGAAATACTGCACTCAGAATTCATGGAATTCAAACAATGGTCACCACCACAAATGATACCGAGGATACAGATTTGGAGGCATAGATGTCAAGAAACCATCAACAAACGTTTAAAACAAAATTCAAACTGCACTACAAACTGTGTGCAAAGCTGGATGATACTCTGAAGGCTACATGGGCGTCACACTGGAACTCAATCAATCAAATGTCAGGCAGCACCTGCCAACAATGAGCACAACCACCTCAACTCACTGTACTCAGAGGCTATTAAATCTACAAAGCTAGTATTTTCATGGCTCAGTATTTTCAGTTTTAATTAGAAACCTAGAAGTGTTTGAAATGTCAACTTTTAAAAATACAAAAATAAAATAAAAAAACCCGAGAGAACCGAAATGCAATTTGCATCACACACAATTTATAGTTTGTCAGATGTTCTTAAAAAGCTGCATCACTCACATTCTCAAATTAGAAATAGGTGAAATAACTAAACAGAGGTAATAACCAATTTTAAGGTATGCATTAAAAATAAAGAGTTATAATTCTGCTTGCGTCTTCAATCAACTTTTGGCCACTTAAATTATACAACCTACAATTTAATTGTTTTGACTCAGTTTCTGCTGGTGCATCCACATTAGACGAGTATTAAACAGCAGGTAGCAGTCTTCTGCTTGTCTCCTTGAACAAGCTCTGATAAACCCACTGTACACTCAACAACCAGTCACACATATTTGTCTCAACTGGAGGAGACCAGCACAGATCTAAACTTTAGATTTGAATTTGATATTAGACATATTATATTGTATATAATATTGTATTTGTCAAATGTAAAAAACTTTAGCTATGGCCAAATATTCATGTAACTTTGAGTATTCTGTGCAACTGAAGATAAATTAGTTCTGCTGGTTACTAATTAAAGCCCACTGACTTTAGGCAAACAACTAGCAGCAATACAATGACTTGTCATAGGAGAACTGACTTTCCTTGCAGCAAGAAACAACATTAGAATGAGAATGAACATCAAATTCTTTTGGTTGGCTTAAACCTCAGTGTTTTTGAACCATAAAAAATTTGGCCATTTCTTAGTGTAAAACTGAACATGGTGAGCCCAATCTATGGTACAAGAAGCCATAGGATGATCGCAAGCAATTAGACACAATGCCATAGTTCCCTAGTTATTTAACTATTCTACCAAGGTCTTGGAATGCTTCAGTTCACGTGGGAAACTGAAACCTGTCGCCAACCACATACTAGCATAAGGTTGTACGTATTGAACTGTAGTGACTCCTCCAGTCACTTCAATGCTTCTTGAATAAAAACTTGATCAACCAGTGACAACAGCTGAGGATTTGAAAACCAACAGCTGTGATTACCAATGGTCCCATTTCTCACATAATGCAGCCATCAATCCCCGACAACTAGACAGACACCAAAGAGAAATGCCAGGTACCAGCGGTACAGAAGTCTTTCGATTTTAACAGGTTAGTAGCAACAAAAGGCAAGGTTAGATTTATGCTCTTATCATTTCCTTAGAGTCCTGTGAGATCTACGATGGCCTTGATGAAGATGGTGTCATCTCGTATGTAGGAGTTTTTAGAGTCCAGTTTGGAGAGAGAGCAGAAGAGTGGACAGCCACTGGCGATGTTCATATCACTGACAGGCCTCTGGAAGGACGAGGAAGAGATGTCGGGCCGAAAGGCATCGATTATATGCTCCCTGTTGTTCTGGTCAAGCAGCATTAGGGTGACCTGAGTAAACATGTGACGAGTCTCGACTTACATCTGCTCTGACAGGAAAATTGCAGCTGACCCAGTGACACTCAAAGAGTTAAAATATGATTAACAATGTGAATTGTAGATCAGAGAAAGGGTGATTAAATTGATTAAAAAAAAAACTGCCCACACAAACTTAAATCTTGATATACAAAACATTAAAAGAAGCCAGCATTGTTTTAAGGACTAACTGCTACTTCCTCAAAAAGTTTTGCTTGGTCTTATTATCTTTTAATTGCTGCTACTTCAATATTATTGGTTTCAGTAGGAAGCTTTTTGTCATTTCAGATTAAAAGCCCTGAATGGTTTCTGTAGGCAGAAACCTTTATTACCTAACAGGGCTTATATATTGAAACATATGTAAGTATGCCATGTGCATATCCATTCACCAGATGGGCTTAAAGGATGACAAAGCAAAGTGGATCTGCATAAATAAATCAAATACGCTACATCGCTATCAACAAGTTGTTGGAAATAGTATGATTGTGTTTATTAAATTAAAATAGTAGAAATGCTGTATAGAATAGTACACTACTGCACTATTCTATACTACTATTTTGATGCCTGTACTATATAGTAGAATAGTACAGGCATCAAAAATTGACACACCCTGTGCTGTATGTAGATTTTGGGAGACTATGTTGTTAATATGGAACAACGCCACAAATTTTTAAGTAAGAACAAATTAAATTAAAGCAAATTATTATGATAAGAAACTAGCTGTGCAGCTTAAATTGGGGTTTGGTGGAAAAAAAAAAAAAAA
Source organism: Echeneis naucrates (assembly GCF_900963305.1). Classification (NCBI taxonomy): domain Eukaryota; kingdom Metazoa; phylum Chordata; class Actinopteri; order Carangiformes; family Echeneidae; genus Echeneis; species Echeneis naucrates. Next base: position 3,143,806 of record NC_042519.1, on the reverse strand, counting down.
CCTCCACAATTGCTTATAATTTATTCAGCTCTTAACACTTACATTCATCTGATTTGCTTCACATTGAGGGTGTTTAAGAGTGATCTGCCAACATGAGCAGAAAACCCCAGGTCGTGGTCACTAAATCCTGTGTTCCACATGCTGTACACGATATAATCTCAAATAGACTTTCAAAAACTGTTGGTTTGGCAGGAAATACTGCAATGTGTTGTAAAATACTGAATTTATTCGCCTATATTATGAATAATTTATGTTAGTGTTTCTGAATGTTTTAATTTCAAAACAATAGATCATACAGAAAGGTTATTTTTTTTGACTCTGTTGAATATTACCTTCTGATTAAAAGGCCATTTGAGGAGTGCGTCGCTGTGTCCTCTCATCACCACAAAGAACAGAGACAGGTGGGTGCCACGTCCTGTCCCGTCACCGTTCAGGTAGATCCGCAGGCACATCTTGTAGCCGTATTTACTGGTATAAAAGGCTGGAAAACACCAATTAAGTGTAATCATGTCTGTTATTCACTGCCAATCGGACAGATACTTCATCACTGTCTGGTTTATGAGTCCAGATTTTAGCCATCATATGAAGGTGTTACCAGGAGAGAACATGGCAGGGGCACGGCCAGCCACGGCATCCTGCCTCTTCTTGGTGAAATCGGATATCTTCCAGACAAAGATGCCGTCATACGTGGCAGCAGACATCTCCCTCATTTTCCCCTCCATCTCGACAATGGACAGGTCTTTGAGACTCACAGTCCTCTCCAGCTGGCGAACCTGCAGTACGGGAGTTAAGTTCATGTGACACACAATTCATTGAGCCTTCAGTTTGAATCAGACTGACATTCCCAGAACAAGTCTTTAGTGCTGCAGTGCAATGTGATGGATAAATGGGATGAACATCTCATGAGACTTTTAGCAGATTAAAATAAATGTGAGAAAATTAACTTTGCAACAGTGTTTTGTGAATACTAAAGAATATAACTCAAAAGTCTGTTTCGTTTCATGCTTGATTTGATTTCATCAAATAAGCAGTTTGCATGTGTCATTTGTCACCTTGTTGTTGAGGATCTCGATTTTGTCCTGGTCCAATCGGTGTTGGCGGTTGTAGGCCTCCATGGTGGCACAGGAACGCTCCATCTCTCGGTTGAGGACGCAGACTATATTCTCAAACGTACTCACTTTGAGCTCCAGCTCTTGACAGCGCCGGCTCAGCTCTGCCACCTTGGTCTTTTCACTCTGGAGCTGCAACTCCAGAGCAGCACCGACAGCACTGGGTAGAGGGGTGAAGGATGTGGCCAGGGTCGGAGCACACGCACCCTGCACAGGGGATGTAACCCCCCCACCCAGCTGGGTCATCCTGTGCTCCAGGTCCCTGAGGGACTGGTGGAGTTCCTGCAGCTTGTGGCTGGCGACCTCCAAGCTTTCAGGCTGCAGGCTCTCTAGGCTCACCTTGATGCCCATGATGAAATGCAGAAGCAGGTTGAGGTGTTCATAGGAACATTGGCGCTCATGGTCATGAATTTTCTCTTTCTCCACCTTTGAGTCAAAGAAAGATAATAGCAACGCAGAAAAAAGCAGAAATACTATAAGAACACAGAAAGAACAGACTCAGATATTCCATGTGTGTACAGGTTTTTGTGGAATTGAACTAAAATACAAAAAAAAAAAAAAAAAGAAAATAATTGTATTTATCCCTACTATTTTTATATTGCAGAATGGCAATGATACTGAGTAAGATACTGAAAAGATTTCATGTTAACAAATTATGTGCAAATATAAACTGGCATTGGACATCTCAGGCACACCGATTTAGAGCCAATGATGGGACTAAATGGCTTTATTGTGTTGGAGCACATGAGGTTAAAATATGTAACAAAAATTCCCAAATTGTGAGAGCGCCAAGCTGTTTCAACCATATGAGTGTCTAACCCACTTCAGGAGCCCCTCACATTCACCTGTAGATGACAGTGACACAACAAGCATCATGTATCTCTTTTTCTTCTTTCTGTTGAGTGGGGAGTTGTTACTAGCTAATTTTTCTGGCCAAAAAATTTCAGGATTACCAAACCTGACTACAAATGAATGCAGAATAGGTCAAGATGGTACTGCATGCTCTTCTGACAACAGTAAGGACTGCCACAAAACAGTGAGGTAGTTCTTGCACATTGAGGTCTACCCAAAAAATCAGTTTGAATAAAATAACACAATCTCAAATGACATCAGGGTGTTTATTTTAGTCTTCCACAGACCTTCTGGTCAAGGTGACAGTAAGAATAAACAGGAAGAGAACCTTTTAGATTAACCTGCATTGATGTGTAAATTATAAATGACAACTTAAGAGTTGAAAGATTTACTGGGACTGATTAACAGCACTGCTTCCCACAAAAACCACATCACTGTGTGGTTGATGTTTAGCAGAGAGCACCACAAGACTCGCTGGGAAATATTTTGTGTGCTGATGAAACTTTGTGGTTAACACTCTCAAAGGAGATTTGTTATTCAAATCAAGGGTACACTTACTTTTGCCATTAGAGCTAAATGTAGAGCATTGAATGTTCAAACGACAACAAATTGTAGTTTTTGCTTTATCATATTGTCTTCAATATCATTGTGTATACTTGGATGAAGATTAAATTACTCATGCAGAACACCAGATATGATCAAATCTCAATGAGTGTCTTTTTTTAACATATTCAAGTTTTACAAGTTCTAAATAAATTTTAGTCAGGATATATTTTCATCACATTCAGCCGTCATAAATTCATCATATATTTTTGTGCTTTGAGGCTACAGCTGTAATGGTGTCCATGTTACTTAGCTATTTACGGAATGCCATTTTAAGTAAATAAATAAATAAATACAGCAGTGAAGTAAGTAATTCCTTGATATAGGGAAATATAATGGTAGATTTATAATTATTACAACTATTATGATTGGTTTATTGCTTGTTGTAACAATTTGTTCCACTATTAAAATAGCAAAAGTGATATGGACACATCCTAAATTTCTATCGCAGACCTTAGACTGTGCACTTAGATTGTGAGAGCAGAGCCTTAATAACGAGAGGTCACATGATCCTAGCAAACATCCTGCTGAATTGCCATTTAGGACAATTTAATATACACCAATTCCAAACACATGGAGGAAATTAGATAATGTCCTGGAGGATCTGAATCCTCAGAAAATCGAGACTGAATAGCTATTCTCAAATATATACCCACAGTTGACCACTAACAAACCATTTGGTTCATTCTTCTTAACATTTCAGTAATAGTATTTAAACATAAGAGCTGTAGTTGTTTGAGGTTAATGCAGACATATTTTCATCATCCCAAAAGTCTGTTAAAATAAAACTGGCTGAAATGGGGGCAAGTCTACATAAGCAAAACTACCAGCTGAAAAAAATATACATCTTTGGTTCTGTTGCATCACATTGATCCTTTTTTTTCTAAGCCATCCATGGAGAGTCTGACAGTGTCAAATAAGGCCAATATTTACTGTTACTAATAAATATGCTTCTACTAAATATTGGGGTGAGGTGGCAAATGTCACATTTATGTTTTATATTTATACTAAAGCTTCCACAAACTGATCAAAATTGTTTCTGTTCATCAGCATCAAAAAAGCCGAACCACAGTCATTTCAGATATTTTCAGACACTGCATATGAACTCACATGGGCTTCATATTCCATAACATAAAGTCCATTTATAGATCAATTAGCTCTGAATTAACTATTCAATTATGTCATACACATTGTTCTTTTAACATTGTTCAAAGCAGTAAATGTTTCTTCGTTTATTAATAATGGAATTTGGTTGATAATATATTAGAAAAAAAATATGGATTTTGGTCCTGTGGTTTTTAATAATAACCAGTGTCACATGTATAGCAGATTATGACAAAAATATCTACTTACAGACGTATCGCAGCCAACAACATGAAATCTGCATGGTGCTTTAAATTTACTGCAGAACTTAATATGGTCCACATACTGCAAAACAAAAAAGAAAGCAGCTAATGATCTAGAGGAAACTCCCTAGCTAAATGGTTAATGAGATCAATCTGACAGAATTATGAAAATCCACTTGAAACGAATACCGGAGATACCTTTTCTCTGGGGATCTTTTTCTTTGCACAACCTTCACAAATCATTGGGTACTTTGGGCAGATTTCATCGTGAGCCTAAAAATAAAACAGTCAGTCAAGATGGTTCATAAGAAAATCAAAATCATATCACAGTGCAGTGCTATTTTTCAGCTTCCTTCACGTCTTGGCAGACAGTTGCGTTTTATGAGGGAAATGTTGCCAAATATACGTTAAGGTGTCAAATTGTCCCCACCATGTGTACACTTATGAATGGAAACGGTAGTTACGAGAGAATATCAGTGTTTCAGGTGACTTAGAAATATGAAAAACATATTGACAGCTTAACAATGAAAATCTTCATGTTTTGTTCAAATTTTATAATTCCTGTGAAAGTCCCACATCTTTTCCACTAGAGTGCGCTGTGACTCCAATTTTGGAAGAATAGTAACAACCGTCCTCAACCTGCCATAGCTCAGCTGGTGAGGACATAAACTGCAGTCCAAACATTTTCACCATATAGACAATATGACTAGCTACAACTGCTATAGAACACATGTCTTACAATGATTTGTTTATCTGTTAGCCAAAGTATTCTAATTCTGCTTAAATGGTATATACAGGTATGGATAGATAAATACTTCTGACAGGGGCTTATGACTTGAACTAAAACCTAAATTGCATTTGTCTGAGGTGTTAAACTGCCTGGTGGTTGGGTGAACAAAGGATCTACTGAGCAGCTCAGACACATGACAGTACAATTACAGACAATGCACTGTAAACACTTTGAACTTCCACCTATGATACAATACTGGAAGTTTGCATCAAACTCAGACACTGAGAGAGAGCCTCTTATTATAATTAAAACATATCTTATCCTAATTTTCAACCATCATATTTCAAAAGAGATGGCTGTTAAATGAAGAAGTTGCAGGTCTTATTAGACTGTTAGAAAAACAACAGAAGCAGTGTTACATACTCCTTATACCCAGCTTTTGGTTCTCCAGCAATATATCCTCTCATAAGTTTTTGTGGTTTTTTTTGCATAAAGATGACTGCAAATAAAGAGAAAATGCTTTATTTTAATATATAGATAATCAAATAAATTACATAAATGGAGGCTTTAAAATGACTTAACGTACTAATTAATAACGTAACAATTGCATCTAGTTCACACTATACAGCATTTCCCATAACTTGGGGAGATTTTTGAAATGTAAAAAGGAAGTGCAATGTTTTAATTTGGATTTGTGCACAATAATTTCTTCTTTATGTCAAATGAGGTAGCACTAACCAGAGCCTGCACAGAGACAGTGTTTGATCAGAGTCATAAAGAGAAATCTGACCTTGATGTTTTTCAGTAAGAAGGGTTCTTTGCAGTATTTGCAATTGAGCGTCCTTTCTGGACATTCTCTCTCGTTGTGCCGTTCCTGTTCATTGGCTCTCATCAGCTCTTTACAGGAAGGACACAGGATGATCATGAAGTCACAGTTGCCTTCGTGGTTTGCCTGCAGATGACCAACAATAAAAACCCCATCACATTCAGTTATTGGTTGACGACCTTGGATGTATGTTTGCGTCACTTAGGGTTAGAAATTTGGTTGCTGATCCAAGTTAGCTTGGCTAAATGCCATGTGTGTGTGTTCAAAAAGTCAATGAAAGGGCATAAAATGACAAGGGATTTTTGATTTGTTTGTAAATCATTTTCTTGACAATCCAAAAGAAATCCCTAATTTAATAGCATGCAGTTTTAAATATTAACATATTTCACATTAAAGTATTTTACAGTACTAACTTTGCCATTTAAGGAGCGAATCATTCTTGTAGTACTAGGAGCATTTCTGGTTGATACACCTGTAATACCTTTAATGTAACATAGTCTATTTACTTTGTTATATTTCAAAAGTGGAACTCAAGCAGTGAGATGCTTTCCTGGGAGGAAAGCATCTGATCCTGCCTCCCAGGAATCATGTCTGTCAGTGGGACAGACATGATTCATGATGGGAGGGGTTGGTCAGAATTCTTTCCATTAGTATGCACCTCAAATTCTTTGATTGTTCCCGTCCACGTGCATCCCTCATTGGGACAGACAGCTGCCAATGCCTCAACTTCTCTGCGAGCTGCATTGTCTGGGAAAGCCTGTATGGAAAAGGAGAGGATAACCTAAATGTCTGGTCAGCATCTTGAGTTACAGTCTGAGAGGTATTGTTGCAAACACCCTGCATCAGTTTCCTGAGGGTCAAACTACCTGGGGCTCACTTTTCTGTCCTGGCTCTCGTTTCTCCAGCACATATGGTTTTCCTAAGGACACAAGGGCTGTACTTCCAATACCTTCTGTCTGTGCTGCCAAGAATCAACTACAACTATTTGGACCTGAAATAACTATGATGTAACACTGCTGACTCTCAGGATTATTTTTTTTTTGATTATTTATGTGCGCAAAAACTTTGGCTGTCATCACCTGCACCCCAAAAATACCAAACCTGGCTGAATTCAAACAAAGGCACTTGTTTGTGTGCTGAGGCGCCATTTAATATAACGGTGAGAATCTTTGAAAAGCATGTAATAAAGGAGAAAATATACTTACACCACCTTGCTTGAGAATAGATGTGGGTTCCTCAAATAAGTCTTCTTTTATGCATGCACTGCATTTCTGTGGTCCAGAACTTGAAAAGAGGAGAAACAAATATTGATATCACAATAGAAATCCTACTGTTAGTGCCATTTTAAGATACAAATCATGTAATATTTCATATTACAGTCATTATTGTCCTGTTGACTGTGACTTTTGAAACCGGAATATTTTTTTTATTATTATTTCATTATATTTTAGCATCGATACTTTTGTGAGTGAGTATGAGTATCATATTAGTATTGATAATTATTTGAGCATCAATACTTTTGACAACTGAATGGGTCTGTTCATCACACATAAGCCACATCCCATAATCCATCCCATGCGTTATGTTCTAATTTCCTTAAAATGAGACCACCATTTATAAAAATGAACATGATGTTGTAATGAAGAACTGAGCTAGAGACTGAGATCAAAAACTCATGAGGAAAAAGGTGTACAGAGCTAATAAATTGAGAATTAAGTACATTTTTGCACAGACTTGAACAGTTTTTCTATTCATTTGTTTACTGAATTTTCTAGAGAAATTATTTTAACTTTTTTATTAATTTACTGAGCTTTTATCTGCTCATCAATTGTTTTTATTCCAGTGAAATCCAAACAGTGGATGTGTGTGATGCATTTTTTTTTTTTTTTTTTTTGTGATGCATAAGAATGACAAATAAATCTAAATCTATCTGTCAAGCAAAATGTTGCAGCTTCTGAAATGTAGAAGATTAACTTTTGACTTATTTGCTATGTAATATTTGCCGGAATATCTCTTGGCTTTGGGCAGTTAGTGAATAATCCATCATTTGGGCTCTAGGAATTTTTTAACTATCTTCTCACAGGAGGAAAAAGCAGTAAATCTGTTCATTGATTAACATGTGGATGTAAGAATCACCTTCATCTTGTATCAAAATAATCTTATATCTAATATTGGTTTACTTATTGACTGAGTGTAAAACTTTCAAGTGTGATATGTTGTACAGACTGACGACTGCCGGGCTCTCTAGTCGAATGAACATATGATTTATTTCTTATTCTAATTTTTTTTTTTTTTTTTTTACTTATACACAACACGGTGTCCTGGTTAACTTGTGGAAATGCATCCGGTCAGTTACACCAGGGATTTGGGAAGTTGTCTCCAACCAGAAGACTAAACCTTCATACAGGTCGAGATGCGATGCAGATAAAGGGCTGCTCGATCAATTACTTGTAAGCCGATTTTGCAACAGATGTTGGGCATATATATACAATTGCATATATGTGTGTGGACTTGTGGTTTAATATCATATATTTGGTTAGCTGTGACAATACGCAGGGTAGAAGTACCCTGGGCGGTTTGTGGAGGAAGGCTGTTGACTAGCACTGATTGCGCCCGTGGACTACACACCTAGCTAGCTGGCTAGCAACCATGACATTACTCACCTCACAATTTTGTTGAAACAGAACGAACAAAAGCGGTGACCACACTGGGCCTGCAAGGGCCTTCTCAGGATTTTCTGACATGAATTGCACAGATGCTTGTCTTCGAGGTTGTTGGCCAGAATTTTCTTTGGGAAACCCGGTTTGTTGCCTTCCAGGGAAGACGGAGGAGACGGTTCCAGTGCAGCCATTATTCCCCCTGAACAATATCGGGGTACTCAGTGGGGTGTGTTCAGGACAGCAACCACTGCTGAATGTGGCTTTAAGCAACGACTCATGGCTCTTTTCATCGCTCGGCTCAATAGAGTAGTCCTGCTGATGTCAAGAACTCATGACGATGTTTCATGTTAATATGCATCCACGGATCAGCAGACGTTTGCATGTGATGTGATAAAAGTGACTGCTCAGGATGCCATGCTCGGTTGTAGGTTACCACGTCTGCCACCAGGCGCCGCAAGCCCGAAGACGACCACCTGATTTTCCTTGCGATGATGCGAGGTAATTTTTAGTGTTAATAATTGATGAACACTGGTTTAAATAATCCGATAATTATTTCTTGTGTTACTAATGCAATAAACATGCATTGTCGTGGGTAGATTTCTCTGCATTTAATGTTATTATACGCGCACAGCATCAACACGATTATCACAGTGATTGTAGATGTATTTTTAAAATATATTTAAAAGAGTATTTCAAATATTTCGATTCTTTTCATTTTTTTATTTTAATACAAGTCAAAAATTTTTGGTGCTACCCATTGACTGGGAGAGAGAGAAATACGGGGGAAAGGGGACACAGGTCTATGTAGACAAAACATAATTTCAACGTAGGCTTTATTTTGAAACTTTCACCGGAAGTTAGACGTTATCCGTGACGCTCGGTTGGTAGCTTCTCTTTTTTTCCAAAGGAATGTCGCTGCTTTATCTTTTGGAATGGAGGTCTGACAGATATTTTGACGGGAAAATGGTCCTGGAAGTAGAGTTTGTTGTCTCATTGAATAACCGCGAGTATCTGTAGCTGATGACACCCGGAAGAAGACATCCAGTCACGTTTATTGTCATTTAGCATAGAGGGGAAGAGGCAAAGCTAATAACTGCTGGATAGCTAGCTAGGACAGAGCCAAAGGATAACGTTACCTCTTAAACCGGGTAAGAAACAAACCCCATCACTGTTTGGAGACCGTGTTGACCTTCACTTGCCATTCAGATGTTTTGACTTTTAACATTTTAATGCATTATGGCTTCATAAATTAGATAAAGCACAAATATAAATGCCCTAATAGTCCGTGCAGCTAATGCTAGTTGGGTAGTGTTGAGGGATAAATGCATTCATAAATGCAGTGTATTATTTCAGTGTTACGCACATCTGCGTGGTATTTAAGCTGGTTTCTTCTCCAGCTCCTCAGAGACACACACTATTCTGATAACTGGGGAGGCCAATACTTAATATTGAATAATGCAACACCTCCTGGTACACTGACAGCCCCATTAGGCATTGTGCTTGGACACGGAGACGTGCTGTGATGCAGTAAGACCTGTAAGACTTTCCTTCATGTATCATTAACGTTTCACTCTAAATATGTGAACCTGTTCCATTGTTGATGGATCTACTGCAACACTGTCACCTGTCAACATTATCAAATTTGCCCGATTTTGTGTCTCCTAGAAATTACCATAAAGTTTGTTTCACAGTAGAATCTGAATCTGCCCACTCAGAAGCGTAAACATCAAAAACAGCATTCCTGATACCCCAGGCCTCAAAATCTCATCCAATGACCTGGAAGAGTTTATGTTCTGACAGCTGCTCAGTGTTTTTTTATGATACATTAAATATACATATATATAAAAAAAAAACCAAAAACAAATATGAAATGATGCACTTAATTTATTTATGATTTGATAGTGTTATACCTCTCACCGTATACACATATTAGATAACATACTTTCATTGCAGTCTGTATAATGTAATGTTATTTCATTAATATTTATTTTCACTACTATTTCACAGTTAGAAACAACTGTATGGGATATTCTGTAATTACTTGCTGATTATTTATATAACTGACAAACCTGATATCTATATAATTAAAGGGAATGGCTGTTAATTACCAATCATATTTTCTCCATTCCTCTTTTCTTTTTTTTTTTTCCCATAGATGATGGTCAAAAAAGTCACCTTCACCACTGATGGGTGAGCAACACCTTTCTGTCAGTTTTGAGAGAACAGCCACCAATTTCAGTATCTAATCAGTATTTATTATTTAGCATCATTTTTGCACCTAAGTATGGGCCCTTAGACTTCCAAAGCACCAGGATAGACTGTTACTCTTCACAATTTGGGCAAATTGTCAGGGGAGTTCCACTGTGCAACCAGTTGTTTCTGAACAAGCTTGTGAAGCCCCGTCAAGATGTTTTCAGCATTGAAGAAGCTGGTGGGATCTGAGCCAGGGCAGCTCAGGGAGAAGAATATTCCAGCTGGCATGCAGTCGATGAACCAAAGTTTGCAGAGACGTTTCGCCAAAGGCGTTCAATACAATAGTAAGCAATTCAGCTGATCGGATGATCTGGCTTCAGGCATCAAATACATCTGGCCCCTCTGTAACTATCAAATGTTGCCTTTACTGAAGTTGTTGAACCATTTCATGATGGAATTTAATGTACAATCTCTTTCCCCACTCAAGTGAAAATAGTAATCCGGGGAGATAGGAACACTGGAAAGAGTACTTTATGGCATCGCCTGCAGGGCAAGAAGTTCGTTGAGGAGTACATACCCACTCAGGAGATCCAAGCCACGAGCATCCATTGGAATTACAAAAGTAAGATATAACACATCGAACATTGGTGTCATATTATCTTGTCACCACTGCTTCAATTATGTTTTTTCATTCTGGCTTGTATTTCACTTTGGCTGTTTGTGCCTTGGTGATTTATTTCAGTGGCTCCATATCAAGGTAAAAAAAAAGTCTGTGTTTAGATTTAGCTTTTTCTAACTGATTTTTAGAGTAGGGGTCCTGTATTTGTGTTCATGCATCCACTACTACATGCTCTAGTGTTTTTAGTTCCTTGATCCATATTAGCTCCTCTTAACAGCCTCTTTCAATTATTTTACGCTGTGGCCAAAAATGTCAATAATTATAATGCTTGTTCTGTTTCTCTTAGCTACTGATGATGTGGTCAAAGTAGAGGTTTGGGACGTGGTAGATAAGGGTGAGTGAGACGCATGCCAATCACACATGTCAAGTCAGTGGCTGTTTTTATTCTGCAGTATTTCATGACATCAAGAGATGCGTGATTGCTTGTTTGTTTCCTGTCCTCAATGTTGATGTTGTCTTTTATGCACCCCTCTTGCACTCATCTCAGGCCAAAAATATCCTCTTCCTGAAGGTGTAGGTGAGCACTATTATAGTGTAGAAATTAAACTGGGTTGTTTGCTGTGGGTTTGCCTTGACTTGTTCCACCTCTATCTGAATGTCAATATTCTCAAGGTTTGGCTATTCCCAGGTTTGCTGTGTGGCTACATATCACAGTTTGTGACTGTTTTTAGCCTTTTTTGCGCTATGTATAGAGCCTGAGTGTGTGCACATTGTGAGCTATGACTTAAAGTGCATCAAATTTAAATTGCATTGTGCTGACCTTATTGAAAAGAACATCTGGGGGGTGCTGCTCTGCTTATTTTGCTCATAAAATAACCTAAAACAATAAATGAAGCTGTACAATGTAAGGTTTTTAATTTTACCAGTTCATCTTGACTAAACATTTGTGATTTCTTGCTCTTTCAGGCAAAGGCAAAAGGCGTGGTGACAATTTGAAACTTGAGAATGAGCCCCAAGAGGTGACTATCACATGACTGTCATGTGTTAAGAAGAAAAAAAAAAAAGCTGAACAATAAAATGCTCACTTGAGTATGTGGACCAGAGATGGAATTAACCACAGAGGTCTTATAGGGTGAAAATAATAATAAAAAAATGTATAAATCGTGGTAATGTCTTAGTAAAAGGGTTATTTTTCTTTTATATATATATATATATATATATATATATATATATATATATATATGGCATGTGTTGTGTGGTGAATTCAGTTGTTTAATTCGAATATACATATTTCTACAGTCTGACGAGGTGGCTCTGGATGCGGAGTTCCTGGATGTTTACAAGAACTGCAATGGAGTAATCATGATGTTTGACATTACCAAGCAGTGGTAAGAGTGCTCTGTCTAAACTGCTGTCCAAGCACTGTTTCATCAGTGAGTACTAGAATATGCATAGACAGATTAGATTTCAGCCGGTCTGCACATAACTGTGCGTCTGTTTGCCTCCAGTGGTTTATTTGGCTATTTTGGTATTTATTTATCTTAATTTCTAAACAGATTACAGAATATCAGGTTACTGTTTCATCACTATTATTTGTCATTAAAATTGCAATTAGATGTTTTACCAATATCCCTCAGCCCTAACACTGTTATACATTATATTTGTCCTCTATCTTTTTTGGTAATTTATTGATGTATAATTTGTTCTGAGTGGATACCTGTCTCTCATGTAAAAGCAATTCTTTGATGCAGTCAAAATGTGTTCATTGTTAGTTTATGGGTAGATTTGGAGGCTTAGCAGTCATATCAGTCCAGTCTGATTGTGTTCTAAAAAGAAAAAAAAAAACTGCAAAGTTATTTTTGAAACAGTGACAAGGAAAAGAGATAAAGCAAATATAAAAAAAGAAAAAAATGTACTTAAAATTTTGCTTCCATTCCAAAATATAATCTAGAAGTTGTTTTGTTTTTTGAAACCTGTTCATTGCTCCCTGTAGCAGCATTTTTGATCAACTCTGATGTATGTTTGTATCTGTGAGTTTAATAGAAAAGGTGCAATGAGGAGGGAATATCAACTGAATCACAAAAAATTGATTTATTAAAATTTGTGGGCGGCTGAATAGAATTCACAGTATTGATTTTGTCCATTGTAGGACATTTAACTACATCCTGAGGGAACTGCCTAAAGTTCCCACCCATGTGCCGGTGTGTGTGTTGGGGAACCACAGGGACATGGGCGAGCACCGTGTCATCCTGCCGGATGATATAAGGGACCTGATTGCTGGACTAAACAGGTAGAGATAGTATAAACTATAGTACTATAGTAAAACAAAAAAAAAGTACTCAACTTACTGGTCAGATGTTATAGATTGAAACAAAAACCAAGGAGGCCATTTCTCAGACACGCTGCCTCCGTGGCATCTGATTTAATGATTAATTTAAAATCTATCATGTAGAGCAATTGATAAGGTGCGTGTGGTCACCATTTTCAAAGCTATCCCTATAAGCAAAAGAAAAGACAAGGCGAGTGAGAGTAATGTTATTTCAGAAAAGAAAAAACATTATTTATATTTAGAGATATGTTTTTGGCATGAAAAAACCTGAAATGCTTTTCTTTTCCTCTGTCGAGTTGTTGGAATCTCATTAAAATTAACCTAACCTAAATCAGTCCTGTGAACTGTGGCTATTATGCCTGGAAATTGCCTTTACATTTTGATAGTTTGCCAATAAGACACCAGCCACGCTTCCTAATCCATTTTCTATTTTCCTCTGAATGGGCCTATCATTTAAAAAATGAACATCATGTTGTATAGAGGAGTTAGCACTGTTGCCTCACAGCAAGAATGTCAGATTCTGGTTCGACTCCTTGGCCTTATTTATGTTCTCCCCATACTTGCGTGAGTTTCCTCCCACCATCCAAAGACATGCATATTTGGGTTAATTGGTGACTCTGAATTACCTGTAGTTGTGTTGTTCATCTTTGTGTGTATATTGGCCCTGCAATAGACTGCTGACCAGGGTGTCCAGGGTGTGCCCCGCCCTTGCCCAGTGTGAGCATGACAAGATGAATGAATGCCGCATTGAAGACTTGAAAGTAGGACTGAGACAATTAAGTAGTTTAGAAAATGTTTCATTTAATAAATCCAATGAGAAGTAGGAACATTTTCCCCTAGACTTCAATACAATCAAACTTTACAACCAGTGGAGGCATTTCAGCATTGTTTTTTCTTTTCAGACCCAATATCTACATCCATTAAAATATACAGTCTCTGGTCCTTACAGAGAGACAGCGATAGAATTAGCACAACCACAAACAATGTCGGCCGCACCCACATGAACAAATAAAAGAAGCTAAGCTGAAAGACAGATATTGGTTGTTGACCTACATTCAGGCTTTTGTCACTCCTCTCTCCATCTGAGGATCTGATCCATGGTCTGGTTGTCCATCTTTCTGTGACATGCAAACGTAATTTCTTTTGTCCTCAGAAATTACATCAGCAAGACAACATGTACAGCACCAGGCAGTTAACTAATCTAATTACTAGTTGATGAACATAGTGGGACACAAACAGTTGAAAAACTATATGATTCACTCAGAATGTGGCGGAAACACCAATTTAAGGTGATAAAATGTCAGATGAATTTAACGTGATAATATATCAGATGAATTTAAGGTGATAATGAGTCACATGTGGTTTTCAAAGCATGAATTTTCTGCCACCAAGTGGCCAAAAGGTTAATTTAAGCAGCTTTAACCAGTTCAACTTTGAAGTCGCACTATAATGTTTCAGCTGTGGTTTATCTTTAACTCAAGTTTCATGTTTTTTTACAGACCAATGGGGGCCTCTTACATCCATTATGCTGAGTCATCAATGAAGAATGGGTTTGGCTTGAAATATCTGCACAGATTCTTCAACATCCCCTTCTTGCAGCTACAGGTTACTGTTGTTATTTTTATTCCTCTGTTATTTTCATCTGTTTCACAATTACCTTTTTCATCAATTTTTATAGGCTATGCGGGTTTCTATGAATATTTGATAATCTTCTGGACTCAATTGTGAAAATGGATCAAACTGATAGTGTGTTGGTTATATTTTTTTGACATGCTTCAAATCATTCTCAATGCTCAGTTTTTAATGTGTCTTTAATTGTGTGTGCAGAGAGAGACTCTCCTGAGGCAGCTGGAGACCAACCAGCTGGACATGGACGCCACCCTCGAGGAGCTCTCTGTCCAGCAGGAGACTGAAGATCAAAACTATGACATGTACTATCTTTTAAAATTCTTTTTCTGCATGCACAGATCCCTTATAATGACTTGAGATGAGATTTCTTTATTCATTCATCATCAACCGCTTATCCGTTTCCGGATTCCTGCTCACACTGTACGCGGGTGGGGTACACCATGACAGAGACAAACAACCACTGATACTTACAGGGAATTTAGAGCAGAGGTCTCCAACACCAGTCCTGGAGAGCTTCTGTCTTGCATGTTTTAGATGTTTCCTGCACACCTGATTCAAATAAGTGGCTCCTGATCAGACCTCAGCAGAGCTTGATGATGAGCTGATCATTTGAATCAGGTTTGTCACAGCATTCAT
This sequence comes from Echeneis naucrates, assembly GCF_900963305.1. Taxonomy (NCBI): domain Eukaryota; kingdom Metazoa; phylum Chordata; class Actinopteri; order Carangiformes; family Echeneidae; genus Echeneis; species Echeneis naucrates. Next base: position 3,128,274 of record NC_042519.1, on the reverse strand, counting down.
CGTTTATTTGGATGCATCTAAAACATGCTGGACAATAGCTCTCCAGAACCAGAGTCGAAGACCTCTGATTTAGAGTCACCAATTAACTCAAACATGCATGTCTTTGCACGGTGGGAGGAAACCCACGCAGGCATGGGGAGAACATGCAAACTCCCCACAGAAAGGCCCCAGGCTCAGGAACTGAACAGCGCTAACCATTATGCCACCGTGCTGCCCGAGATAAGCTTTATCTTCCACAAATTTCCAGTCCGCACCAGAAACTAAATTGTTTTCATATTTTACTTTCTGGTGAACACCTTTACATGCTGCATGTCTACTCAAGGGATACATTCTGTTTTTAAATCAAATCAAATCAGATGTATTTGTATAGCGCCAAATCATGACAAAATTACATCAAGGCACTTTACCGATAGAGCAAACTAGACCAAACTAGAAGAGTTTGGTTTAAAATCTATCACAAACTCTACATAAAATGATTTAAAGAGACCCAACAGATCCCCGGATGAGCAAGCACTTGGCAACAGTGGCAATGAAAAACTTCCTTTTAAGAGGCTGAATTTTCATCATTCATTCACATAAAATGAATGATGAAAATAATGTCAGAAGTGACAAAATGCCTTTCTTGTCCTGCCTCTCATACAGTTCCATGTAGGATCCACAACAGTTTTCATCAATATCTTACATCTTATTATCTTCCTAAGCAAAATGGAGTAAAACCTCCAACATTGAAATGGTCCCCCAACAGAAAGCGTTGGTGCTAAATGAAAAGGGTGAAACTCCATTGTTTTGGTATTCAGCTGACCAGCAGTGGGAAAACAACATCAACTGTAAGGGTGGTTGATGGAGAGAGCCTGCAAAATAATTTAGCCAAAATCCATTTCAAGTAATGCACTGTGGTACACTAGCCTTAGAGGATTTTTATTTTCTTTATTAACCAGCCCTGTTTTGGTTTCTGCAGTTTCCTTGAGAACTTGGAGTCTCGCAATAAGAGCTACGGCTCTCCTGGTCCAGCTAATGGTTCCTCCTCAGGCTCCCAGTCCCCCATCGTTCCACCCAGTGGGGCCTCCACAGGCAGCTCCAGCCCTGGCACTCCTCAGCCCCCCATCCCTTCCCAGCTTCTTCCGCAGTCGCCATCTGTGTCTACATCCCCTAACCCACCTCCAATGGCAGCAGCTAGCGGGGCAACTTCCCCTACTAGTGAGCCAAAGCAACCAGCCCAGTCTCCTGAACACCAGCAGTCATCTGCTGCTTCTGGACCGCTGGCCCCACAGAAACGCAGCTTTATCTCCCGCTGGTTTGGTTCACCTGCTGCTGATGCTCCCGTTTCTGTACCAGGTTTGTCGCTTCATAGCATTGAGGCATCAGTCTGTTGTAACAAAACAAATCAGTAAAGGAAACCTCTTTTGGTATTCCTATGATTGACAATTGAATAATTATTATTCCCTTTCTACCATCATCAGACTGTAGTATGATGCCATCTTCTGCTGTTGCCTGAACGTGATTTGAAATTGAAAGGGATGAGTGCTAAAACATATGAACTAACTGATCCCCAGTGGGAAAAACTGCTGTTCTTGAAATGGCTGCTTTATGGCCAATGGTTTAAGATCTTGAGGACTTCTTGCAGCCTCGCAATATAACAGGTTTTATAAGAAGAAAGCAAACCTACGCAAACATATAGAGAGCCCTCCACATTGTTGATAACGCGCATGAAGAATGAGTTTGTTCGATACTTAGCCGTATCAGGGCTGAGAAGACTTCTGTTCAAAAAAAAAAAAAAGACATTTTTTTGCTTTTGTTAAAGATTAATACAATACATGAAAACCCTAAACCAACTGCTATGACGAAGTAATAATTCATTTTTATACAGTTAATAATGTTAATAGAGTTAATAGTGGTTTGATAATGGTGTGGTTAAATGTAAAATATACCTCAGCCAAAATCTCAGAGGCTGAGATGTCCCTCATGAATATCTGTAAAATTTAAGGAGGTAAATAAGAAAAAGTTTTTAATAAGTAGAAACTAGTAAACTTTAATAATATATAAACACGAGAATAGGAGAATATATCTATAGACACGTATAAATGATAGTTGCAGTCACAGTATGGGCACGTACAAAAATGGAATGGTACAAAGTAATTTAAGAATTTAAGAAAGAAATTTAATGGTAAGCTGAATGAAAAGTGTTTTGTAAACAGTACTTAAGAGCAACATACTAATGGAAATGGGAGAAAATAGCAGGGAGTGTATGAAGTGGAGCAACTAATCAGCACTGAGTACAGGGTCTGTCGGCGTCTAGAACCTGAAGTCTGAGGTATCCAAAGTAAAGTTTCAGTACTGCATCTGCATGCTGCATCTGACAAATGCTTCTAAATTCCCACATGTTGAGGGTCTCTTAGACTAGTGGATGACTCGGGACACCAGAGGGTCTTTATGGCTGTCTTTGTTACCCAGCAGGGTAGACTATATTGCAGGAGCACTGTTTAACTCCCCCTCCTGGCCTTTTTGCTGGGTGTGAATCAGTGTAAGGCTGCATCTTTTGGAGAAACACTTCATCCGGTTGAATCTGTCAATGTCCTCATCTACAGTCTAAGTTTTCATACACACCTTTGTTTGTTAAATTTTAAAGTTATGGGAAAAATACAGGGTACTGTAATGGAGGTTTTTTTGAAGTTAGCACATACAATTAATTTGAGCTTTTTGATTATTATTCTAATTCATCATGCTCATTGTTCTCAGAGGAATTTGCTGCACCAGTGTGTCCTGCAAAGGTTCAGAGTGTGGATGATTTTGTACCAGATGAAAGACTAGACAAGAGTTTCCTGGAGGACAGTCACCCAACCAAGAACAAGGCAATTCGACCAGCACCACCTCCAGCTGTGGAGAGTGACAGGTGAGATGCATCTGAAAATCTTTGCGATTGTCTGTCACACACATATTTTTAACTTTTCTGTCATGACAGTTGTGAGCATTTTGAAAGATGCATTTTCCCATCAAATGTAATGCTTATTTTTTTACAGTAGTTAATAAAGAAAGGTAAAAAGGAAAGGTTTTCCTACTCTTTGTCTTTCAGTGATGGTGAAGACAGTGGAAACCCAATGGTGTCTGGCTTCCAGGATGAACTTGATCCAGATGACACTGAGCCCAGCCACGCGCAGCCCAAGACCTTGCCCTCCAGTAAAGATATCACTCTAACCAGTGATGAGGAAGAGAGCGTCACACCAGCTCACACCATCACACAGGAACAGGACTTGGAAAGTGAATCTGAGCTAAAATCGTAAGTCATATCAGTAAATAACAAAGATGAATATTTGGCCCTGATATGTCAGTGTTATGTGTTAAATCGTATATGGACAATAGTGTTCTATAGATATATTCTCTCAGATATAATTCAGACAGAAAATTCCAACATTCAAGCTGCTCCAGCAGCAAACGTGTGCCGTGCGTCCAGTGTTTAAATTTTAGCCAAATAAATTTCCAACTCTGCTGATATTTTTGATAACCGATTGCATGCACATGCTGCAAAGACGTAGGCTACATTTCTCAGAGATGAAACGTCGGGTAAAGAAGTGTACAAGAGAAGCAGAGGAGGTCATGGATGACAGTGTGGGTGTTTGAAGGGAGGCTTGGTCAATGCTGTTGACCAAGGGATACTTGGTGTACTGGGTCAGTTAGGGGCTGGTTATGTTGTATTATGCAAAGCAGTATGGCCCAGATACAGGTGCAACATGGTCAGAAAAGGGTAGATCTCTAATCTGATACGGTTATAGATGTGTTGTCATTGCTGTTTTTGTACCCTTTTAACAAAAACAACAAAATTATGAAAACTTGGAATCATTCTTTTGGTATCCAATTAGAATCAAATAACAATTGCTTTTTGAAAATAGCTTTAATTGCTATTTCTGATAAGAAATATAGGACATTTAATTGTTCATGCCTCTGCAACAGCAACAGTCAGAGCTGCCATAATATTTTTCAGGTTGTCTGTCTGTCTGTCTGGTTCTCCTCCACAGAAGGTCTTCAGATTTGGGACAAACATTCACTAGAAGTCAAGGATGAGCTGATCAGATTTTGGTGGTCTTGTGGATGTAATATTTCAATATTGTATTGACTGTCAATAGGCTCAAACTTAACTTTAATTTAAATTTGTGACAAAATTCCCCATAAATGGTTAATATTTTATGTAATATGAAAAAAGGCCACTGGGTAGTGGGAGATGACCAGGAGATGGTAATGAAATTAAATACTTTTCTACTAATTTTCTAATTCATGCTATTGCGCTAATGGTAACCATGATAGCTGCCGACTTCCCTGGTTCCTGTTATTTTTAGAAACTTGAGTTTTAAAAAATCCAAAAGAGACAAAAAAAGAAAATGTGGACCAGAAATTTACAAGGGAGGAATGTTAATGGAAAAAATATATTTGTCAACAACTACCACAATATTTAAGGTCTTTATCACTCTATTGTAGGCCTGTGATTCCTATCACAAAACCAAAGGTGGCATTGAAAGCTCCTGAGCCCAGAGGCCAGACCATAGAGCCCATCTCCCTCACTTTAACTCCAGCAGAGCAACCGGCCCGTCACCAAGGCAAGAGGCAAAACATTCCCAAACCTGAGGACTCTGACACCGACCCCGAGGCGCCGGTTGCCCAGCAGATGCTTTCTTTTGTCATGGACGACCCAGATTTTGAGTCTGAAGCATCAGACTCACCAAAAATAACAAAGGTAACCTAGAACCAATGCACCATGACAACAAATTTACTCCTAGATTAATTCAGTTCACAACATTATTCACACCTGAAAGTCATGGCCATTCGGCATGACACAAGTCAAGCACTGGGGGGGGGACCTGAAAAAACACAATTTTACTTATTGCACTTCTATTTTATGCCAGCTAAGCAGCCTTTACTTTCCTCTATCTTTAGTTTTTTCTCCCAATGAATTGATTTTCTGCTGCCCCTTTCTTCTCAGGATACATTTCCTGTTAGGGACGAACTTTTGTCTGATCTCTCTGACGATGACATGCCGTTAGCCAAAGTGCCAGAACCTTTGAAGCCCACTGTGATTTCCTTCAAGCAAAAAAATGATACAGACCTGTTTGGCCTGGGCATCCAAGAAGAGGTTCCGGCCACTAAAGAGAGCAGTGAAGAGCAAGAAGGCAAGTTACAAAATATGTTAATGCATCTTTCTAAATGTTATCACTAATGCAAATGATGTGGACGGATGTGAATCATTTAAAAACACCCAGAAGAAACAAGCATTTTCTTTAAATAAGTCAGTTTGTAAATTTTTTATCGTCCTCCTTCTTACTTAGAACCGATTGAAGTATATGGTAATTACAGTCTATTTAAGTGTCATCACTGGGGCTGGCTAATTCTCTAATGTTGGTCTCCAGGTGATAGTGTATAAAGTACTATCAAAATAGGCAGTTTAATTTTTAGTAATTCAAACATAGGGCTGTGCAATTCATCAAAATACAATGAAAATTCAATGATTAATGATTAAGTGCAATATTAAAATCATAAATGCCTGTATTTCCTTGATAACAACCAAATGCATTCAAAAAGACTGTAAAGAGGTTATACCCCAATGCAATGACTCTCAAACTGTAGGGCGTGCGTGGACGCTTGCCAGAGCGGCTGTGAGATCGCTGCTGTTTGTTTATGTTTTGGCATTGGCGTATCCCAAACTTGTTTTGGGGTCCAACATAAACAAGTCCATTCTCATAGTGATCTCTCGTTGACTAGATAAGTGAGATAGACAGAGTGTAGGTTTGAGAATTCACAAGTTTGTTACTGGGGCAAAAAGAATAACGTGATACTATCAAGGCACTGTCAGCCATGGCGAAAGACGATTCACTACCAAAATATAAGACGAGGAAATATGACATATGACGAGGCATATGTCAGTCTTGGATTCACTGTGAATATGGTAGGAGATGAAGACCTCTGTGTGTGTTGTGTCTCAAAACTCAGCGGACATTATGAAACCCATCAAACTGATAGTCCGTATCCATTCAACCATCGACATTATCTGCATCTGTATACTCAGAAGGGGCGTGACTTGTTTATTTTAAGCCTCAATATATTTTTATTTACAGCTTAATTTGTACTAAGCCAAGGTAAGACGCGAGGGTCGACCGGAAAAAAAGTGAGAATGAAAGAAAAGGACTGTCATAGTTCACACCAGTTCTAACACTAACTTCTCGCCCTCTGACAGGTGAATCTCTTTCTAGCCAGTCTTTCTCACTGAGTTGACATGAGCCTGAGATACGTGTACAGCATCACAACATTGTTGAGCATTGTTTGCACCATAAGGATTGTGACACCAATAAAAATAAATTCATAAATAAATAACATTCCAAAACAACAAATCCAACTGAATTTTTGAATTCATAAAAAACCCCAAATTAATAGTTCAACAACAGTAGGCCCCTATTCCACTGCTTTAAAAAAAAAAAAAAAAAAACTTCCTTAGGCTCGCTAACTTTAGGTCTGCAATGGGAACAATCAGTTTTCAGACCTGGCTCAAATGACAGGGGACACAGGTAATTTTGTCTCCAATCAGATAGTTCATTAAGATAGTTCAACAGCTGCGAGCGAGGTGATAATTACTGATCGACATTGAAAGATACTGTTTGTCTGATCTTCTTTCAGAGAAGGACAGCAAACACTCCTCTAAAGAAAAGAAGAAGAAGAAGAAGAAAAGCAAAGAGGTAGTATATGAAATAGTTGTTGCTGATGATGATATATCATACTATAATCACTAATAAGTTTAAAGGTTGGTAATGTCAACACAATGACTTTTGTCCTGATTTCAGGAGAGCGACAAAAGCAAGAAGAAACACAAACACAAGAAAAAGGAAAAAGATGAGACCGGTGCAGGAGATGACAAAGAGAAAAAGAAAAAGAAATCCCGGACCAAGAAAACAGATGTGGATGAACTGGAAGACTTTCTGGGTGGAGGAGCAGGATTGATCAAAAGAGATGACGGTGATTATGAAGAACTTTAAAAGCTCCTGCTTTATTAGGAGATGGAGCCAATGAACAACAAAGAGGCAGGTGGGCGTTGAAAAACTCCTGGTTCCTTAACTTGTATGTGCATAAAGCAGCATCTCCAAGCCATAGGCAATACACAAGGCTACTGACGACACCCAGGAAAAATAACCAAGAACTCTGGTTCCTGCTTGTTCCTTCTGATTGATTTCCCCATCTGCACCACTGCTGTCACATCTTCTCCCAACAGTAAGAAAAGGCAGGGACATCTACATCTTCTGTAGTGAGCTATGACATAGAGTGTGACGATTGGTGTAGCCCCAGATTGGCTCGTTTTACTTTGATGAGATACATTGGTTTGATATTTTCTTTGAGTTGACAGTCTGTAAGTGATCTACTCCAGATCAGCTCCTGTAAATAGGGTTATTATTTTGTCTGAATGTTTGTGTGGTTCGTTTAATAATGGAGAGCATGCTCAAAATGACATCTGACTCTTGGAAAATTCTGCAGCGTTTTATTTTTTCCCTTCCATCATCTGAAATGGATTCACACCGATCCTTGTCCAGATTTATTGATTTAATAATTTTGTCATTCACCAACAACGGAATCGGGTTACCTTAACGTTTTTCTCACTCTTATTGTATCCATACTAAGATAGCTTATTTTTAAAGTGCATAATTTCCTTTCTTTTGGTCTTTTGTCTGCACTTTATATCCAAAAGTCTTTAGAAATCGTAAAACATCTGAGCTTTGGGAAAACCATGGTTTTAGATGGCTGTGTGGAAGAAAAGGTCGCAAAACAGATTCCTTTTTCCTCCAACAAAAAATTGTCCACTGTCTCTTCTACTCACTGAAACAATCCTGGCTAGAGCTGTAGATCGTAGCAGGAGCTAACAAGTCTTCCATCTCTCTATAGCTCGCCTCCATTTGACCTGGACGCAGCCCGTTTGCCAACAGCAGCTTACAGTTTGTGTTTGGTTTGACAGGCTAGTAGCATGTTTGGCACACATGTGAGTGGTGTTTGTGGTTTTAATGACCTTGAAGCTGAGAGATGGCGTTAAAAACATCCACTCTATTTCAACTCTTTGGGTAAAAGGACATTTATTGAGATAGACAGCACAAACATCCTACAAGATGGCGCCAGTGGAGCTAACAATCTCCAGACACCTGGCAGAGAGGCACATCCACCTATAGTTGTTGTGACTCCTCATATAGCGTTTTACAGAGCTGATCATTTTACTGGTTAGGCTTCATTATCTGTCATTCCTAAAAATGATGGTGAAAAGCATTCTTTCTAGTAACACTGCTGGAATATTCATGGTCCTGCATGGTCCTGAATGTTTGACTTACATTTGCATCTGTTTACTCTGATAAATACTGTCAGTACTGCAGTGAAATGTTTTGTCCCCACTGCATTTACTTTATTCTGTTTTCCTGGAAGATGGTACAAAGTCAGCTTCACCCACACTGGTGTTTGCAGGTGAATATGCATAGTGATCAGGTCAGCATCCAAGTAGACCTCAGCATCCCTTATTTACTTTGGGCCAGACTGAAACAAGTGTATGAAATTATTCACAATAAATGTTATTATTTCGGAAGCTGTCAAATCCCTATACTGGTCACCCCCATGTCCTCCATCATGCAGGACTCCTAGCCTCACTGAACCTGAACAAAGGAGGAGAGGACACATTAGCAAAGTCACTATCAACTTTGAAATAAAATTTTCAGGAATTTTGAACCTTTTATTGGTCCATTTTTTCTCCAGCCAGGTAACAATAAATCCAAATCCATGTCAGCAATACATTCAATACACATATCTGAGAATATATAAGAATCTTTCATCTCTCTCTGGCTTTGCTTTGTGGCCTGTTTAAGGGGGGGGGGGGAAATCTATGAAATCACTTTGTCTCGTATCGTTCCAAATAGGCTTTAACTACATTGTCCCTAAGTCCCTTTCACAGCAGTAAACCAGAAAATGAAGTACCACCTTTGATATTGTATTATAATTGAGCGTCATGTCTTTCTGTATTTTGTGTTTTTATAGTTCAGGCTAGTGTAACTCTTGCTGTAGATGAGACTGGATGTTGGCTTCACAGTCGAGAGTAAATCATTGTCCTGTAATTACACCATACACTTAAAGGAGACTTCCACAACGAGGAGCTGGTTAGTCAAGGGATGAAGCCCATCTGACTCAGCAGGCTTATATTAGAAAATATTCTGCAAAAAGGGAGGTAACCCTCAATAATCCTTAATTTTATTTCAGTTGAGATTTTGTGAATCGTGCACGCTCACTTGCTTTGTTTGAAAGGATTAGGAGGGAAAACACAACCTGACTTTGCTACATATTGTCCCAGGTTGATTTTGGGTCCTAACACTGTGTTTACATTACCATTGGCTGCTGGTGCTGTCGGGTGCAGCTGTGGAGTCAGCCTGTGACACCTTACTGATGTACGATAATGATGTGTTACACTCTGCTGCGTCCCTTGGTCAAGTCACAGGAAGAGCTGAAAATCAAAAAACATCCAGCGTGTGGTCAAACGTGGTCGTCTCTTGGTGTATCAGTGTGGATGGAGAGCTGTTGTGGGTACATGTTGTTTTCACTCCATTTCACAAAGAGCTGCCTTATAGTGGAGGTAGTCTTTGTACTAAAATCACAGTTGTAAGCTTTAGTCACCCGTTAATTAACCCTTCACTTTTGATTTTAGCATTTCATCCTCATACTGATTACTTCCTGCCACATTAGTTGAACATCTTCCTGGCCTTTATTTCTCTCCTCACAAATTCTCTTAATGTTTGCTTCAGTTGCCTTAATGGAGGTTACTACAAGGGAATAATGTGTTGCTTTACTCATGAACTAAATTAAGTGTTCTTAATGTTAACACTTATGTAGGTCACTTGGGTTAAGAACGTTTTCTTGGCCTTTTATTGGTTAAACAGAATCTGTCCTTAACATTGGTCCATTTGTTTCTCTATGATAAAAGAACATGATGGAATTGTGTTCAAATTTTCTGTAAGTGCAACATTTCCAAAAATATCTGGTTGATTTATTTTTGTTATTTATTGCTCTTGTTTTGTTTTGTTCTAAGTGTCTTTTTGTGATTTGTGCTGAAACCGCCTATCAATCCGTCAATCATTATGGAGCTTTTTATGACATCTTGTGTTTCACCCTCTCCTGTAATATCTTCTTCTTTCCACCACTGTTAGGGAAATGTACATGGTGTCCCAAGTACATACTACATTTTAAACCCCTTTTCCGGTGTCCAATGCCTCAAATGTCCTGATCATGAAGCTGAAATTACTTCATGACATACAGTATCTTCCATGAATTATATCACCAAAATGTTTAGGAAAACTGAAGCATTTTTGCATCGAAGATGCATGTGTATTTTTAAACATATTTTGACAAGTGTTTTCATATCTTTTCCATCTCCCATGCAAACAAAGAAATTATGTTTGATATTCCAAAGTTGAAACTAACAATCATCCTGAATACTGTTTTGTTTTTGTTTTTTGGGTTGTTGTTTTGTTTTTTGTTTTTGTTTTTTTTTTTCTTTTGTCATGTGATTGAGGTTAAACGCTGAAAGCGGTTTCAAGCAAAGCATGAGACCTAAACCTTAAATGTACAGTTAAAAGAGAATGTACAAAGTATATAAAGAAATCTTTATAATGAAGAGCTCTATTCCAAGATGACAGATACATCCTTTGGAAACACTGTACGTAAAAACCTGTAAAGTTAATTTGACAACAAAGCTCCATTAAGGAAATAATTAAAACAAAAGCATGCTGTCTTATTAGCACTTGTGCCTCTCACTAAAACTAATGAAGTCTAATGCAACATTTTTGGACTAAGTCCTCCTTCTTGAAGAGTAGAATCTGTTTTTGTTGAAACTGGTGATGATTTTGGAGGATGCAGTTTAAAGTAACACTAAATTGTGTCTTGATATGTAGGCAGGTTCGGTTTTGTTCTCCTGTCTTCTCTTGAAACACCAACGTTATATCCTGCACAATGAACAAACAGTTGACCAATTCAACAAAGTTTTAAGAACGGACAAACAACATAGCTTTCATGAAAGGGAAATTTATATCAGACTGTTTTAGTTTCAGCCTAGTGTTCCTAATGACCTGTCAACTGAGAGTTGTCATTGATGATGTATTTCAGATATGTGATTCACATGGATGTATGACATGTTGGCATAAAACTCTTCATCTATTTTTCACCCCACGACACATTCCATCTTTACACTTGGTGTGAGTTTGCCTATGTTTGGTTTGTCCAATAAATGCAAACATATTTCTTCATAAAGCACATTTCATGTTTTACTTTTTGGAAAGAATTTCACTCTCAAATGTACTTTTGAGAAACATTTGCACACCATGTCATTGCAACAAGCCTGCAAACCAACAGTGAGGTAAGTCTGATGAACAAAATTAAATAACATGATATACTATTTCCCTCTGCTCTAGTTCAAAAAAATGCTCTATCCTCATACTAAGGATCAATTGTCATTATATAGGTCCTCTGCTCTCTCCTTCATTTATCAGTATGAATTCTGCTTTAAAATCTTAAAAATCGAATCTTTTGTATTATTGCACTGATTTCCAAGTGTATTGTTGCTGTTTAAAAAAAAAAAAAAAAAGTTTTTAGTTGGAAAATCATATTTATCATCATATTTACAATCTATCATATTTTTGCATTCATACTTTTAATCTATGTTAATTCATCTGCAGATGTCTGACCTATCCAGAGGAAACCAGTCACATCAGTGAAGGGCCAAAATGCTCAGTTTTAATCTTTATGAATTTCAGATAGCAAAGGACACTGACGGATGATTATCAATGATTGGCCTGTATTGCTTTATTAAATTTCATAAGTAATTTAACTATCAGCAACATGTAGTTTGAGCCTTTTCATAAAATCTATGACACCATGAGGAAAAATTTGCTAATCCGGGGCATTCAAGAAGGTGGAAACAAGGAAAAGATCAAAGGCATAATGTGGCAGTCGTTTCCACGTAGCGCTGAAGCGGACGGTAATGCGGAAAGGCCGTCAAACAGCAGCAGAAGACAGCAGCTACGCGAGAAGTGGAAACGAGGCGGGCAGTAAGGAGCGCTCTGATTTGTTCCCGTCAGCGAATCACAGGAGCTGTTGTTGGTATGCAGCCAGCCCATGTGAGTGATCCTCGACTGTGAGCTGCATGCTAAACAGAAGAACATGGTGAGTTGAAAATTGATTTTAAATGACGAAACTCGAGCTGTCGCTGTGTGTTTTTTGTGTATTTGTGTGGAACGCGCTGTGCCTGTTTGTGCCAAGAACGCGGCTTCATCTCGGGCTCTGTTGATGTTAATGGTGTCTAGTTCAACTTGTTCATATTGCTCGTTGTGTTAGTGTTGTTCGTGTTGTTCATGAGATTTGTGTCCTGTTAACTGGTTGTTGTCTAATTAATTTTTTTCCCAAGTTGTTAATGACTCTTAACCTAACCTGAACCTGGTTTCGGATTTAATGTCAAGTCTTGAAATGTTAATAAACATGGAAATACAGGCTGCAGGAACAAAGGCATCTGTTTGTTCAATACAACACACAGTGAAACATAAAAACGTAAACAACTTAATGAAACATACTAAGCAACAGTTAGACTAACCTCAGGGGCCAATGTACCAGTGGTCTGGGTCCGCACCACACTACCACAAAGCCAGCTTCCCCAGCCTCCTCAGGAATAAAAGCCAGGTCTGCCCAACCTTGCAAAGTACACCCCGGCTCTCTGGCTCGCCTAGTTGTTCAAGAAGCTGAAGCGGAAGAGACTGTTCATGATGACCTCCACATCTCTGCCTTAGTTGCGCAAGTGGCCCAGATAGTTCACCAACAATTGTCTTGGATTCATTCAGCTGCCGTTGCTTTGCTTTGCTTTTGTACCACTCTGCTCTTCCTGTCCTGCTCACCCCTCAATGACTGAAGAACGTTGATCTAATGATCTCAGAACTTCAGTGTGGTTCGGTGTGAAGCAAATAAAGTTGTCAATATAATACAGTTTTCAGTGTTCCCAGCATGTCTCTGACCCAAGGTCACATTTTCCTGCAAAAAATGCATGATAGTATTATGAAGCTGCAGGTGAGATACTTCGGTCTAACGGTCTGGATGTGACTTGCAGCTTCGACGAGAGGTGAGACTGAGGAGGGAGTACCTGTACAGGAAGGCACAAGAGGACAGGCTCCGAACAATAGAGGAGAAAAAACAGAAGTTGAAAGGAGCGCTTGATGGTAGGGTGTGAGCATGAAACCTTGTTCGCAGTAGAATTATCCCCCACAAATCCTTACTTAAACGTTTTTTTTCTCTCTGCAGAAAATTGCCTAATTCCAACTGAAATACGCAGAGAAGCTCTGCAGCTACAGAAACTCGTGGAATATGACGATGAAGGAGGAGAAGGCTGGTGTTATTATTTCTTGCTGTTATCAACAGAAATCAGCTTAATTTCCGCAATTTATCCCTGATTTTTAATCACTATGAATTGTTTTGTAAATGTAGGTGTCAGCTCTCACATGGATGATGAATATAAATGGGCTGGAGTTGAAGATCCTAAAGTCATGGTCACTACATCCAGAGACCCAAGTTCCAGACTCAAAATGTTTGCCAAGGTACAGCCACCTTCTCTATGGTCAGTTGGCCAGTATGGAAAGCAGACTGAAGGAGAGGTTTAAGGGTGGCCAATAACAGAAAATTGGTATTGAAAAGGTGATTAATGGGCACATGGACTCTGGACAAGACAAAATAATGTATTTGCAGTAGTTGAGAAGTTCCACTGGGTGGGGCAATGAAATTCAAGCTGCAGACAGCTCTCCATTCAGATCCCCATGATGACATGCCTCATGGTTGGACATGGATGGTTAAAAATGGTGTTAGATGTTTCATAGAAACAAAATGTATCCATTTGAAAGAATGTAAAACTAGTCTGGAGCAAGCAGTAATACACACAGAGAGTACAATTTCTAACATTCCTAAAACATCACATCATGGTTTAAGTCCTACATACACACCAGGGGCTAGTTGATGGCTCAGTTTTTAAAGATTTGTGAGGCACCAACAGTTAATCTTGATTTATTAAAAGAAAAAAAATATTTTCCTCATAAATCATAAGATGAATTCACCTGAACTGCATTTCAGGGAAAACTGTGGGGCTTCACTTCTTTCCCAATCAATGAAGAGTAACAGGTGGCATTAATGTACAGAATTGACTTTGTTACAGGAGGTAAAGCTGATGTTCCCTGGAGCTCAGCGCATGAACAGAGGAAACCATGAGATTGCTGCGCTTGTTCGAGCCTGCAAAGCCAACAATGTTACAGACCTCGTCATTGTGCATGAAACAAGAGGGCAGCCTGGTATGTGTCCTTTTCTACATTTAAACACAACATAGACAGAGGGCATGATCAGTTTAACCACTACAAGCACAACTCATCTGAACTTCTGACCAAACTGTAAGCAATGAGGTTGCATTTCAGGGTAGTGTAGATGTTTGCTTGCAACAAGGAAGAAGAATACAAGACAATATGTTGGTTTCCCCTGTATCGATCTGTTGTCCTTGTTTTTGAAACCTGTTTATTTTGTAATATTAACAGTGTGTATGTGAAAGTAAACGACTGCTGCTTTTTCCTGCAAATAAACAGATGGCCTGGTGGTGTGCCACTTGCCATTTGGACCCACGGCTTATTTCACACTTTACAATGTGGTAATGAGGCATGATGTTCCAGACATAGGTACCATGTCTGAGGCGTACCCCCACCTAATTTTTCACAACTTCACCTCACAACTTGGCAAAAGGGTAAGTGCTCAACCATGCACAGGACACATGCTGTCGATATTTCCTTTCACCACTTGTTTGTGCATACCGCTAATTAATTCTGGCTCTGCAGGTATCGAATATCCTCAAGTATCTCTTTCCAGTGCCAAAGGAGGATAGTAGACGTGTAATCACATTTGCCAACCAAGAGGACTTCATCTCTTTCAGGTCAGTGACAATAATCCCTTCATGTTAATGCCCTACATATCTCTTATGACTTGAACAGTAATAAACTTGTTTTATTACAGACATCACACCTACAAGAAAACCGACCACAAGAACATTGAGCTTACAGAAGTAGGACCCAGGTTTGAAATGAAATGTAAGTAGGGTTAGATGGAGAGTTTTCACCTTCTACATCCATCAAGTTAAGTAATAAAACCAGGGAGAACCAGTTTGGGAACTTGAACTCATTAACAAAAGTCAGCTGGCTCTTGCATGTATTTGTTACCACTTTGCTGCACAACTTACAATTTAGTGTGAATGAAGAGTCTTTTCAATTTTTCTGTGTCCTCACTTAATTTCCACTTAGTAAAAAGTACTTCAGGTACTAGTATAACCACAGAGCATTGTCTGGAAGGGCAAATAATGTAAAAGATCTATATGTCTGAAGGCTATTTACAACCTGAGAAACTTCGCAACAGTTAATGAGCCTGAGACAGGATGTTGCATCTTAAAGGATGGCATCAAAAATCTCACACTTTTTCACTCCAACAAAAATCATGGTATTCTCATTAAAAAGTATTTTTTTACTGTGCAGTGTGCTTTGCACATATTTGACTGCTGGATTGCATTACTGGATGATGCATATTCAAGGTGTAGGGCTGTGTTATCGCCACATACAAACTTAGTACAAATATATCAGTATTGATATACCCCCTCTTTTTTTTGGGGGGGGGGGGTGTATTTATTTAAAAAATAAAAGAAAGAAAGACTAAGATCAGGTGTAACACTACAATGGATGCATCAAAATAGCAAAATAGGAGTTCTGTAAATAAATATATTTTTTTAAGTGCATTTTGTCTGTGTAGATTGTTAAAGTGTCCTTTTTTTGTTTAGTGTACATGATCAAACTGGGCACCCTGGAGAATGAGAGCACTGCGGATGTGGAGTGGCGTCACCATGCTTACACGCACACAGCCAAGAAGAGGAGGTTTCTCAGTGTGCAATAGGACCAAAGCAGAACCAAGATTTATCTGACAGATGAAATGTTTATTCATTCAAAAATGACGTTTGGTTAGAATAAGTTCATAAATATTCATACAAGTTCCTCTCGGTTGTTTAATATCAATATCATTAACAAACCAATGTTAAAATCCATCGTTATTGACCTTTTTTTTTTTTTTTTTTTTTTTTTTTTTTAAAATAAAACTTTGTGAACATGTCAAACAAAGGTTTTAAACATGTTATACTGATCTTATTGTAACTGTTTTCTAATAAAAGTGGTTTCCAAGAACCGTTATTGTCTATCTTTAATTGGTCGCATTGGAGAAAGGAACTCGGACCTTTGTCCGTATGTGAAAAACACAAAATATGACAAATGGATTGTCGAGTGCGCGAATGGCACGTTAGTATGCTTCCAATGTATTTCGCTAAAGTAGGTAGGTTTTCGGTCTGAGCTCAGAATTCCCCGGCACAGCTCAGAGCGGCTGTCAAATGAGCAGCTGCAGGAGAGAACCAATGAACACGGAGCGCTTCGGAGGTTTTCCGTTTTCCCCGAACTTCTTGACAGATCCCACTTCAGATTGAGAGAATTCAAGATGGCTGCCACAGGTATGAGTGTATCTTGTGTCCAAACTGCATGGAAACACTGGTGGGAAGAGGTTTTGTTTGTTATGGCATGTATAGCGTCAAACGTGTAGTACTTTTTAAAGCGTGTCGGTTAAGAAACTCATGGTTGTGTATCTCGGGAACACACTGAAAGTAGCCAGTAAACTGCCGCTGCGGCACCCCCTCCCCTCCCAAGTTTGGCTAACGTTAGCTGGCTAGGAGTAACGTTAGCACCAAAGCGGTGCACAGTGAGTGTTCAAAGGAAGCTAGCAACTGAGTTAGCCGGATAATCTCCTCTCACGCACCCGTCAGCATTTATCTAGCTAGCTGGTTTGCTAGCTAGCGTCAAACCGAGCCCATTCTAGTTTGCAAAAGCTTTGTTAACTTTGCATCGCTAGCATTACTTCGCCATTATACCGTTCTTATCACCTTCTTGCCACCTTTGAAAGCAATTGATTTGAGTTGAGCCGGCGAAAGTTATTAAAGTGGCGCCCCAAGAGAAACGTGGCCTCTCCAAATTCCAAATGTCATAATGTTTAGCAGGCAAATCCTGGCTAACATCTGCTAGCATTAGCATCACGCGAGTAGTTAGCAAGTTTGCTGCTTTGCGGCTTTTACTGTCACTTCTTCATTTAAAATCAATTTAACTCTTGCCCCCTGGCTTAGAAGATAAGACTAGGGAAGGTGATGTTGTCTGAGGTATTTGCGCTGTAAGTAACGCGGCTAAATTACACATATGTAACGTCAATACTCGGTAACGTTACGTGTCATTCGCTGGTGTATGGGCAAACATTTAAAACGCATAAAACTGCGTTAAATGGATTCCTCTTCAGGGATCAAGGTTATTAGCTATGAGAGAATCCCAACGCAACTTTATCTGTTTTGTGGTGGATATCGTGTCCACCAAGAAACCAAACGTAATGCTATGAAGTCAAGATTTTAAACGCGATCATCATGTCTGCTCTCCACCAGACGAGTCATTCTTGTTGATGCTTTGTTTGTTTTTTTTTAACTCTTCCTAAAACTGAGGGCAAAGATGCATTGCCCTTTATCCCATTCCATTTTCCCCTTTATAATTCAATAGCTTTCGTCAAATTATCCTTACAATAAAGAGCCCTCTCTAATCTTTGTTGCTTACTTTTAAAGTATAATAATTTTTATGTACTTTATGTAGCATTTGTATATTATTTACATGTTATACAATGTTAAGGCTAAAGACAACGACCATTGAAATGTCCTATTCTGACTTTGATAGATGTGTATGTCTCTTTGCTTGTGTTGTTTAGGTCGTGTCCTATATCATAGCCACATGCACAATTGCAGGTCCTGTGATGTGGCTGTTAGGCATGATAATATCAACAGAAATTGCAGGAACTGAAAAGCAATAAAAAATACACAAAGGAAGTGCACAGCTACCTGTCTATGCTATGATTATAACACTAAATGTGGAAAAAAGGACATTAACATGGGACTTTTGTATTTCTTCTGTGTTCTTTTTGTCAATATCAGTTTCATGATATTTGCACAAGGTATATTTTGTTCAAGCTAAAATACATCAATGTTTTTACAGTTTCCAAGTAAAGAGCTAACTCTTCTGGACCCCACTCTGTGCATGAAGCTGTGGTGAGGCTGCAGTGTTGCAGTGCAAGTGCTACATCCTCCAGTTCATCTTGCCTCTCATCATGTCCTCCACCTCTTCCTCCTATTCCTCCTCGGGGGAGACTAGTCCGGAGGATGTACCCCGAGGTGGGGGTACCATTCGAGTCTACCTCCCCAACAAACAGAGGACAGTGGTGAGCTGACTGGCTTTACACTTCCCCTTGTTTATGATATAGTGGGATGCTATATATTAATCACAAAGGTAGAAAGCTTGACAGTAGGGACATGACCTATTACATTAAAAGGGCAACATATACATACAGTTCGGCAAATGATGATAGATATATTTGAATTTCTGCTTTGTGTGTTGTCACATGTTGTTTCAAAATGAACTTCATGTGGCTGTCATTGCTTATTAGTACTTAGTGTTATTTCATATTATCTGTGTGAATGTCACACTTGTTCAAATATGGTTTCCTGTTCCTAGGTGAATGTTCGTCAAGGACAAACAGTGCACGAAAGCCTAGACAAAGCCCTAAAAGTGAGAGGCTTAAGCCAAGACTGCTGTGCTGTATTTCGCCTTCTAGAAGGGTAAGATTGTCCTTTTGTCTGGTGGAAGTCCAGTCACCCTATAAAGAGATTACACTTCTTATCACCTACGTTAAACATGTAGCGGCCCATAGTGTGTGCACACTATGGGTCAAAACTTACAGAAAAAAATTGTGATCCCAGTTTTTGTTTAACAGTCCATGTCCAATGCTTTTACATAGATGGTATAAGGGTAAGTGGGAAAATGCTCAATGGGAATAAACTGTTCAACAAAAACTAAAAAAATACTTGAAATTTGGTTATCTAAGGGTGTTCCTGGTGCATATTAGAAGTTTGCTTTAAAGGTTTTGACTATAGTAACTCCTGCTAGAGAAGCTGTCTGTATGTGCCAAAAGTCAAAGTCCACATCAAAGCAGTTTATTGTGGTTAATGAATGGGTCACTCTTTCTTTCATTCTGGAGATTGGGGTTTGGTTCTTTGTAATTCTAGCGACTTTAGTTTAGCTTAGTCTTTAGATGCATCGGTAACAAGACTGCAATATTAGTGAATTAGTGCTTTACATTGTTGTGTGGAAAAAGGCAAATAATATAAAGCAAGGGTTCATTCAAAGTGTGTGTGCATGCATGCGTTCGTGCAAGACATACAAAGGGAGACCACACCACAAATCTAAAATATAGCCAGTAAAAAGGGTGGCATGACCTGTTTGCAAATATCTTACCAAAAAAACCAAATGACATGTTATAGAATATTTTATCAACGTTTAACAAACACCTACTGAGGGGATGTATTTACATGAATCTGACCCACTGCTCTTCTGCTGCAACAACATCACATAATGCTTATTTTTATTAAATTTTTTCCACACCAAGTGAGGGCAGAGAAAATAGCTAAACATGCTTGGCAAGCTTTACATTTAATCAATAAAATACTGAGGTGGCACTCTACACTCTTGCTTCCCCACCCCCGACAGCTGTCTGTTTTTGCCTCTCTTACTGGAGGAAAAAAATGATAAAAAAAAAAAAAAAACCTCTAGAAATGTAAGGTTTTTAATAAATGGCCAGTACAATCAAATTTCTTTTTCTTGTTTGTCATTTTATCTCTCCAGTCGTAAGAGACTGACAGACTGGGACACAGACATTACTCCTTTGGTTGGAGAAGAGCTTTTAGTCGAAGTCCTGGATGATATTCCCCTTACAATGCACAACTTTGTAAGTAGCCTCAAAACATGCGCATTTTTATTTTTATGGCTTGCTCAATTGTTCTATAATAACAGAGAATAAACGCAATGAGCATAAAAAAATTGACAATTATTGTGGCTAAATTGTAACATGTCAAAATGAATACTAACATGTTAAACATTGCTGCTGTCAAAATGAATATTCTTTGTCTCCACAGGTACGGAAAACTTTCTTCAAGCTAGCTTACTGTGATTTTTGCCACAAGTTTCTTTTTAATGGCTTCAGATGTCAGACATGTGGCTACAAATTTCACCAGCATTGTAGTAGCAAGGTCCCTACGGTGTGCGTGGACATGGATACAGTGAGCAAACGGTGAGCTGGTGAAGTATTTCAAATCACTAAGTAAAATGTCTTTAGTGATTTTCCAACTTGTCAGTGTCTGAGTAACTGCTCTCCTACACCTGACATAGGTTGGATATAAGGGAAAAGATATCTCTTGAATTTTGCTAATATATATATTTGATCAAAATAAAACAATACTGCTCCTGCTATAGAATATGGAATTCCAAAAATGAGAATTTTCACTAGAGTTTATGTTACTGTACTGTAGATTTAATGAGGTCAAACGTTTACAACCACAGTCCAAAGTTTACAGTTTACAGTCCAAAAACAGAGATATAATATCCACACAGGGCAAAAGCATTTGTCTAGCCCAGTGAGAAGTGGTGCTGCAGGTAGTACAGTTAAGAGCGATTAGAAATCAGGAGAAAACTTCAGCACTGATCCTGTAACAGGGATCCACAGATGACCATGATTGTCTGAAAATTTGTCTTGTATGTTGACATCTCATAATTTTTTAAATATGCATCTTTTATATTAGATATAAATGTTCTGCCAATTTTTCCTCTAGGGTGTTAATGAATTGATTAAATAAAAGTCTCTGTTGGTAGATTTGAATTTTGTCACATTGAAATTGTCTTGGTTATTAAAAAAAAAAATCTTCAGTTTTAATGAGAATATCAACATCAGCTACAGAATTGCTCACTTACTGTGTTTGTCAGATCAGGGACAAAGCATGAATTTCTCTTAACCAGTGCCTCACCAACATGAAGTCTTTCATCTGCCCTCCTGGTTTATTATGTCTCATCCCATTACTTTTGTCTTTTGTTTTATACAGGTGTGATTCTAATCCTTGTACAGACGATTACCCACAGATACTATTGCCAGAGAACTCCCCATCCCAGAGCAACCTTGTCTTAACCCCAGAGCCTGCTGGGTAAGCTGCAACACTAAACAAATTACATTCAAATTAAAAAGACCATGCAATCTTAGTCTGTGATACTGAAACTGATATTCAAATTCTAATTGTTGACCATTTAAATTTATCACACAGGCTGGACCTCTTGTCCCCAACCTCAGCCTTTCACTTCCCCATGCCTAGTGGAGATGGCCAATCTCTACAAAGGCACCGCTCCACCTCCACTCCCAATGTACATATGGTCAGCACTGTGGGCCCTTTGGGTGCAGGCATTATAGAGGTCAGTGGTCACGCATGTTTGATTTTATTGCACGTTTACAAGAAGACCCAAGTATATCTGTTGTAGGTAATCAGTGGTACTTCAAATACTTTTTATATATCAGCTCCTCTAGTTGGCCAAAAGTACTTGATTCAACTTAACTGCTGGAAAGATTATAGGTTGAAAATACTCCATGTTGCTGTTCTGCAGTTTCCAGCCAGCGAAAAGTCAAATCCTTAAGTGTGGCATTCTGTGTAAGATTACAAAGTTACCCAAAGGCATGAGGGCAGAGAAAATTTATGTTGTCTTAATGTACTTTAACAGAGGTCAGTTCTTCTTCTCTTCTATAAAAAAAAAAAAAAAACAGTTACTGTGGCTGCACAGCATAGCTTGCTCTGCTGGTTACAGTTTTAGTGCGGCACAGATGGTATTGGATCACTGCATGGACTTTTTTACTGTCCAATACGCAACCCCATATTTTTGGCATTAACAGAAGCATTTTTCTGTTCTTCAATTGAAATCAGATCAATTCTAAACAACATCATCTTTTTATTAAGTTTCTGTAATAATCATGTTTCTCTGTTTCCCCTCCTTTTAGGAAGCATTAAAGTTCCACACAATAGGTGCGGTTTTAATTACTCTTTTCCTCTTGAAATGTCAGCATTTGTCATTACGTTAGAATTCACACATTTTGTTTCATTAAGTGTTTTACTGCTCTTTCAATTCTGAAGGTCCAGAGCCATCATCAAAGCTATCCACCAGCCCACCCTCTTCTCTTGGCTCTCCAGGTAGGAGACCACCAAAGTCCCCTTCAGAGCACAAGGAGCGTAAGCCCTCCTCGTCTGACGACAAAAAGAAAGTGGTAGGTAACCCAAAAAGCTGATTTTCTTTGATAATGTCCAGAAAACATATCATAACGTTCAGGGTATGTGATATTTGTTTTATTTTTTTTTCCCCCCAGCACAGAGGGGGTTACAGAGACTCAAGTTACTACTGGGAGGTCCACTCTCGAGAAGTCACTATTCAAAAGAGAATAGGTGCTGGCTCCTTTGGAACTGTGTTCAAGGGAAAGTGGCATGGAGACGTGGCCATCAAGATACTTAAAGTTACTGAACCAACACCTGAGCAGTTACAGGCCTTCAAAAATGAAATGCAGGTCTTAAGGTCAGTAATTGTGGTTTTTATTAAGGTCTTTCTTCATCTCACAAGTCTTCACCCTCTTTGTCCATTGCTTTCTGTTACTAGTTAAGGTACACCTTGGTTTAACCAACTATTACTATTTCTGTTCTCTGCAGGAAGACCCGTCATGTCAACATCCTATTGTTCATGGGCTACATGACAAAACCGAACTTTGCCATCATCACACAGTGGTGTGAAGGCAGCAGCCTGTATCGCCACCTACACGTTACAGAGACCAAGTTTGACACTATGCGGCGCATTGATGTGGCCAGACAGACAGCACAGGGCATGGAGTAAGACCTACTGATCTATTCCATTACATCATTACATACTCAAAATTGAAGCAGTTGACACGTCAGGTGTTCCCAGTGTAGGAATATGCGTGCTCACACACAAAGACAGTGCAATATAAGTTGTTAGTTTAGAGAGTCAAATAATTTTGGTAATGTTCATCAATTCTAAACTTTCCAAAGATAATATGTGCTAAAGTCTCCTGAAAGAAACATTTTGGATTTGAGTGTCAGCTGGGGAGCAGGAGGCAGACTGAAAATAAATATTGTTAATACTGTTGGGGAGCCTGTGAGGGAGCTCATAACGTAGCACTCAGTTTTTAACATTGGTCAGAATGCAATAAGAGGAAATTTTTGGTGCATTGCCAAAATTCAATGGTTTGTATGTTTTCTCTTTCAGTTATCTTCATGCAAAGAACATAATCCACAGAGATCTGAAATCAAACAGTATCCTTTTATGTCCCAGTATAAGCTTTTAACTTGTTGTGTAAGTGTTAACTGCTGTAATTGTTAGAAATTAAAGCACTGAATTATATTTAGCATTTAAATAGGCAGAAAAATATGGAACCGTCATATTACAACAGTCAGATATTCATTTTTAATTGCTGACTTAAAGTTTTGAATGTGTTAATAACGTGGGTTAGTAACTGCCTTTCTACAGCTCTCTCTTCTCATAATTTCTCATTTGATTGCTTGCACCATGAATGTATAGACCATCTGTAATGTTTCCTGAGCCCTGCTGCTAGACATTTTTCTCCATGAGGGCTGGACTGTGAAGATAGGTGACTTCGGCTTGGCCACGGTGAAGTCTCGGTGGAGTGGTTCTCAGCAGGTGGAGCAGCCTAGTGGATCTATTCTATGGATGGTAAGAATCTTGTTTGGTGTATGTATGATGACCTTGTTTCCACACACACCTGTTATTTTTTCACCACAGTTTAATAGCATCTCTTTGTCAAACCCTGATTTTAATGCTTCACTTTACAAAGAAAAACTATTCATAATGTTAACTCGGGGTTGAGCAGAGATTAAACACACTCGATTTTATTTACATGAAAGAACTTTCATAACTCTAAAAAAGTGAAATTATTTTTCAATTTTAACTTAAAAAGCTGCTCTCAATAGGGCTTCAAATAATTTATGCAGTGCAGCTTTCAGTACAAGAAACTGCCTGACTGATTGTTGTGATTTATATTTGACAATAATCTTCCTTTCCTCATCGGGTTGACTGGCATGTGCTGTACTCCAAAATTCAGTTTCTGGTCATATTCTTTTCTCACCCTCAGTCCCTTGATTGAAGAATTGAAGTATATTTTTTAGAATTGTACTAATTTTTATATTTGTAATGTGGATGGGACAAAGCTATACTTTTTCAATTCAAATGACCTCAACAAGCTCTCCAGTTTGTCAGCCTGGACGTCTCTGCAACAAACCATTCATGCTGCTTGGTGTAACCAGTAATCTTTAATGTCTTGTTTTTTTGTTGTTTTGTGTTGTTTTTTTTTCTTCTTCTTTTTTTTGGGGGGGTTGGGGTTGTTTTAAAAGGCTCCTGAGGTAATCCGAATGCAAGACAGCAACCCATATACATTCCAGTCTGATGTATATGGCTATGGAGTGGTGCTGTTTGAGCTGATGTCAGGGACCTTGCCTTACTCCAATATCAACAACCGAGACCAGGTTAGATCACACTCCATTTTCAGTCTAATGCAGAATATTTGATTAATCCTATGAATATATCAAACAAACATATGAGTGAGATAAAGAGTTGAGACTTAAGAATGAGCGACACCTATTTGTTTGCACCTCCTTAGTCACACTCTCTCATCAACTTAATACTACAGAGAATGATAACATGTTGCTGCATTAATTTTTATTGTATTAATCAATGAAATACTGAGATCATCGTTCAGCAGATATAGGAACAAACACACTTTCTCCAGGCGTAGGTGCTGTGAGGACATCTGTTTCTCCAGGGTGATTATGTGTTATCTCTTAGACAGCTAATTATTCAGACAGTGTACAGGAGTGGTCTGGGTTTGACCCAGTAATAAGTCAAGACAGCATAAAAATCATTGTGATTGATCATGTGGAAACGAAAAGAGTTCATAGTTGGAACACTTTATTCTTGCCTTAAGTGTTTCACTGAACAATAGATGGAAAGGTCGCAATACAAGGTGGTTGTCTCACAATGTTCAGCCTTGTCATATAAAACAGACATCTCTTCTGTGCTTAGGTTAGTGACACTGATTTTCTTCCACTACATGAGCTGCACTGACAAATCATTATTTATGTTTTGTTTTTAAAATCAGATAATCTTTATGGTTGGACGTGGGTACTTGTCTCCAGACCTCAGTAAGCTGTATAGTACCTCACCCAAGTCAATGAAAAGGCTCATCATTGACTGTCTGAAATTCAAACGTGACGAGAGGCCCCTGTTTCCACAGGTAAGTGATGTATTGGTAACTCTTGTGATACTGTTGTTGTTTTTCTTATTGATCTATAATGTCTCCACTGCTGCTTTGGGCTTTAATTAATGATTAATTACATACAAATGTACATCTTTAAAAGAGCCATCTTATTTCAGTGCTTTCAACAACTTCATGCTTTAAATTTCAATGTGTTAGTCGTTATTATAAATAGCCATTTTACAGATCATCATTAGCCAGAAGATCCAGACTTGAAAGTGGGGCTTGGCAATAAATTAATTTTACCAAGTATATATAAGTATATATATATATATAAAATACACTTACCGGCCACTTTATTAGGTACACCATGCTAGTAATGGGTTGGACCCCCTTTTGCCTTCAGAACTGCCTCAATTCTTCGTGGCATAGATTCAACAAGGTGCTGGAAGCATTCTTCAGAGAGTTTGGTCCCTATTGACATGATGGCATCACACAGTTGCCGCAGATTTGTCGGCTGCACATCCATGATGCGAATCTCCCGTTCCACCACATCCCAAAGATGCTCTATTGGATTGAGATCTGGTGACTGTGGAGGCCATTTGAGTACAGTGAACTCATTGTCATGTTCAAGAAACCAGTCTGAGATGATTCCAGCTTTATGACATGGCGCATTATCCTGCTGAAAGTAGCCATCAGAAATTGGGTACATTGTGGTCATAAAGGGATGGACATGGTCAGCAACAATACTCAGGTAGGCTGTGGCGTTGCAGCAATGCTCAATTGGTACCAAGGGGCCCAAAGAGTGCCAAGAAAATATTCCCCACACCATTACACCACCACCACCAGCCTGAACCGTTGATACAAGGCAGGATGGATCCATGCTTTCATGTTGTTGCCGCCAAATTCTGACCCTACCATCCGAATGTAGCAGCAGAAATCGAGACTCATCAGACCAGGCAACGTTTTTCCAATCTTCTATTGTCCAATTTCGATGAGCCTGTGCAAATTGTAGCCTCAGTTTCCTGTTCTTAGCTGAAAGGAGTGGCACCCGGTGTGGTCTTCTGCTGCTGTAGCCCATCTGCCTCAAAGTTCGACGAACTGTGCGTTCAGAGATGCTCTTCTGCCTACCTTGGTTGTAACGGGTGGTTATTTGAGTCACTGTTGCCTTTCTATCAGCTCGAACCAGTCTGGCCATTCTCTTCTGACCTCTGGCATCAACAAGGCATTTCCGCCCACAGAACTGCCGCTCACTGGATATTTTTTCTTTTTCGGACCATTCTCTGTAAACCCTAGAGATGGTTGTGCGTGAAAATCCCAGTAGATCAGCAGTTTCTGAAATACTCAGACCAGCCCTTCTGGCACCAACAACCATGCCACGTTCAAAGTCACTCAAATCACCTTTCTTCCCCATACTGATGCTCAGTTTGAACTGCAGGAGATTGTCTTGACCATGTCTACATGCCTAAATGCACTGAGTTGCCGCCATGTGATTGGCTGATGAGAAATTAAGTGTTAAGGAGCAGTTGGACAGGTGTACCTAATAAAGTGGCCGGTGAGTGTATATCCCCAAGTGGAAATTTTGTTCTAGTCACAAAAGAGAGAATAAAAGCCAAACTTTTTTTTTTTTTTTGTCGGGTGGGGGGGCCCTTGTCATCATGGTAGCATAGTGGCTAGCACTGTTGCCTCAGAGTAAGAAGGTTGTGGGTTTGGTTCCCGGGCCAAGGGCCTTTCTGTGAACAATTTGCATCTTCTCCCCATACTTGGGTGGGTTTCATCCGATCAACCAAAAACATGCAAGTGTAGGTTAATTGGTATCAGTATCAGTGGTTGTTGGTCTCTGTCTGTCTCTGTGTGTTGGCCCTGTGATGGACTGGCAATGTGTCCAGGGTGTACCCTGCCCTCGCCCGGTGTAAGCTGGGATTGGCTCCAGAAGTGGTAGAAGATGAACAAACTCGCTTGTAGATGGGGCTCGACAATAATTTGATATCATGAAATAAAATGTTTCAATAACGGTAATATGATTTTAACATACATTTCCAATATGTCAACATAAATTTATTACAGCATCTGTCCCTGGCTGATGTTCAATTCAGGGTGCTGTCATCATTTTATTGCATTCAAGCAAAAAAAGTGCAGAACACAACATGCTAAGCCGATGTGTCATGGTGACTGAGCCTGGGTCTGCTCGAGGTTTCTGCCTCTTAAAGGAAGTTTTTCCTTGCCACTGTTGCCAAGTGCTTGGGTGTTGGGGATCTGTTGGGTCTCTTTAAATAAATTTATAAAGAGTTTGGTCTAGACCTGCTCTATATGTAAAGTGCCTTGATGTAACTTTGCTATGATTTGGCGCTATACAAATAAATCTGATTTGATTTGATTTGACACCACAGGCACGCAGCCATTGCTCAGCAGTAGTAGCCTCGGCTATTTTTTAGCTGTTAAAAGTCTACCTCTGATTGCAATTCAAACCGAACTGAACAAGCTTCCACAAATCATAATAAAGCAGATGGAATGGTTGACAAGATAGAAGAGATTAATTCAGTGGTATGGAAGACTTTGAGCTATCAAAAAGCAGATAAACATCAGGTTTCAGCAAGCTGCTAAAGCTGACAGAGAGGAGCTTACCAGCAGCAGTAACTCATCATATCTGTCCAAATTACACTGAAGATAAAACACCTTAGCAGTTTCAGCCAGTCAGCTCCTAATAAAAACACCTGACTGATTGTTTTGCCTGATTTTGTTAATATTTTTTTTCTCTATACCAATGCAACTCTGAGCCCTTTTCATATTCTTTATCCTGGCTGAAGCCCTTTTATTATAAGCTTTTTACAAAAGAATAATATAGCCAGCCTGTTTTTTTTTATTTTTATTTATTTATTTATTTATTTATTTTTATTTTATTTTATTTTATTTTATTTTATTTTTTTTTTTTTTGGGGGGGGGGGGTATGTGTATGATGGCTGAATAGAAATTCACAAATACAGATTCACCAGTACCAATTATTTTTATTTTATCTTAAATATTATATACTTTTATAAGAATTATATTGTATCAGTCCAAATTAATAAATAAATATAAAAAAATCTATTACTATCCATAATATTTATGTATCTATAATATGAGAGTGTATTTTCTTGCCCAGATTAGAATTTTTCCCCTTGTTTCCTTCCTTCAGATCCTGGTGGCCATTGAGCAGGTACAAGACCTGCTGCCAAAAATTGAGCGAAGTCGTTCAGAGCCGTCGCTTCATCGGGCCGTTCACGCTGAGGACCTGAACCCCCTCTTGTTCCACACCACCAGGTTGATGCCCCTCTAAGCTGCCTGAAGCACCGGGCAGAGAAGCTGTAAGCCTTTCCACAGCATTCCTGTTCCTCAGAGAGGCCACTGACCACAACCCAACTCACTGTCTGCCCCTGCAGAGGCCTGGAGCTGCACCATCTAGCACAAAACTCATCAACAAACTGCTGAAATAACCAACATTTACTCATTTGTCAGATACTTTTATCCAAAGTGCTTTACAAGTGAGGGACATCATTAACTCCAGGATATGCTGTCATTGTCTAAATTTTACAAGAAGTAACCTGTGTCCAACGCAGCACAAGACCCCAGGAACTTCTGAGAGTCTTCTTTTCTGGTCAGTTTCTGTCACGCCATTCTTTTCCATTATACAATGATTTGCTTGTCACCTCATGTACTGTATTCAAAGGTGTGTTCAATTGTCTCTTATCAGGCCGACCGAGCTAATTTATGAAAGAAGTTGATTTGCATCAGGTAACTTTCACCCAAGGGGAAAAGTTTAGTTATTTGTAGAAAAATATAAAAATAATATATCGATCTGAAAATTGTGCGACCCATTTGCAGTAGTAAAATATTTTTAACTGAACTTTTTTAAAAGAGCAGTGTGAAGATGAGTTAATGAGTTTAGCCCAACAAGGATGCTTGGGCTGAGGCTCAGGTCACCTGACGAGCTGACATATTTCAATTGCTCAGTTGTCATGTGCCTCTTTCAGATGCCAGGAAAGTGCATGGCACTGTGTGTCTGTTAAGCAGTCTTTGTAAAAGACAGGATATTTTGCTGCAATCATTGGGAAACTCCAGTATTTACTGTATTTGAAAATATTTTATTGTTAAAGTACAATGGTTAAGGAGATATAATATATCTAACCACACCAACAAACCGGCATAAGGAGAAGGAACTTCTTACCATGAAGCATGAACAAGTTAAAGCTTGAGAACAGAGATCTCTGGTCTCTGTAAATCAAACAGACCTTGTCTTCCAACATGTAAGAATAATGTGTTACATGAACAGATGTCATCAACCAGACACGCCACTCTTTTACTTCACAAACCAGAAGTCCTATCAACATTGCAGTGGACTTAGAAATAAAAATATCAAACACCAAAAGATCTTTTAACATGTAGGATGAACAGGATGTAGTAAAATAGCCTATCAATCTAATCCATGTTTGTCTTTTACCACAGTAGGAGAGAAACGATTTATCCTCTGTTTAGTCTTAAAACCTAATTGAGTGGGAAGGAGTACCAGAAGCAGTTGAACAAATGAAAAAATAGAACAATCCTTTATCTCAGTATGCTATTAATAGAAAAGCTTAGCTGTCCTGCAATGTACCATACACCATATGTTTTCATTTTGCCAGTGCAGGAAAAACTTAAATCAGTTAAGACAGTTTTCGAAGATTCATTTTCATCACTAGTTTGAAGTCAGAATGTCATCATGGTCAAGAGTTCCGAATAGAGATTAATTGACTTTCACATTGGTTGTTTCCTAAACAACCACATGAGGAATTGACCAACCGTAGTTTATGTGAATGGTTTGTTGTAATGCTGCTTCATTTCAAGTTTAAGTACATTTTCTTCTACACAAACGCACTTCGACTAGACTCGGTTGCCATGGCACAGTCTTTGTCTAGTCTTTGTAATCCAGTTTTAAAATTTGCTCTTCATTCTCTCAACTCCTGCATCATGGATTAACTACTATACTTCATCCATCTAAGTCTGCACACTTAAATTTAAGAAGTGTATTAACATTGACTAACTTGTTAACAGTTTGCTTTGGACTGGATGCATTGTGAGATGTGTAAATAATGATTTGTAGACACTAAGTCTCAAATGGCCACAGAGTGAAACATTTCCTCATCCCACCTCCAAGCCACCCACTGCCTCTCATCTCTCCAGAAGTTGTACATATCAGGGAAATGGTGAACCTTATGTCTCTCTTCATTGTTAATACAACCATCTCTTCGCACACTTGGAGCAAAACACAATCCAGTTGTCTTTGCTACTTTCAGACTGACATGGTTGTCATCATCTTGTCACCTATGTTATATAACAAAAACACTCACCATCATCTGAGTGCCCACGAGTCTGTGGATCTTATGATGAAGTGGGGTCAGGGACAATGTTTGTGCATTGCTGTCGTGAAAGCGACTGGGCAACTGACCAACCAAAACCTGATCGTCAGTAGTGCAGTGTTGATTGAAGAGGACGTGTAATAGCAATATGCTCCTACATAGACAGACACACAACATGCATACATTACGCTCAATTGTGCAGGGCATTTATTGTGTTTGTGTGTCAGGCCTTGGTTCCCAAGGTGCATCACACCTGACAGGAGAAGGTCAGTGATATAGCATGTTGTACCCAGAACACTCCCAAGATGTATCATGATTACTTGGTACAACCATTTTGAACTGTGTGCCTGAAGCAGTGACTGCTGTTCTTAACCTTACAATAGCAGATATGATACAGAATACTAATATTGTCCCCAAAACCATGCATGTTAAATCAGGGCCGCAAATCTTGGTTTCAACTAGACAATCACAAAGAAAGTGTGATAGTCATCATGGTTTCAGGATTTTATGACCCAGTAATAGCCGATTCCAGAGCTGGGAATGAAGTTTTCAGTACATAAAAAAACTGAGCACTTTGCCTGAATAAACAAACTATGGATTTGGATTTGCTGCTGGTCCTCCTGTTCAGGTTCACATGTTACTTGGGGAATTGAGCATTTAGGGGTTGTGGTTTTTGTTTTTGTTTTTTTTTTTTTTGTTTTTTTTATGTACATCGTCATATTTCAAACAACAGATTGAAGAAACTTTAGTGACTGGCATCAAATATTTCTGTATTGCACACTGCGTTTCCCATTCCTGTTTCATAGCTAAGTTTGTCTGTCAATGCCCCGTACATCTTCCTGCTCTCAACTGAATCACCACACCAAAACAGTGTTTTGGTTTGTTAATCAGAGGTATCTCCGGTTTAGGTCTGTAACCAGTTGCCTTTGTCTTCAGGCTAATGTGTTTAATAGACTCAGTTCCATTTGTTTCCTGGGGTTTCTTTGGTACCGGTTTCAATTTGACGCTTTGGATAATGCTCAGGCATTTACTGTTTCATGATGCAATAACTTTCCAATACATGCGAATGTAGAATAGTTTAAAATGATTGAACAAGCTGCCTTACAAAACCATAACAGGGTCAAAATAAATGCTACAGCTGAATGAAAGTTTTTCTCAGTAATGATGGGGAGCCTACACCTTGTATGGTTTTTGGTCATTGTCTGTTGCAGTATGAGTTAAGGTTGACCATGAGAAGCCTTCAACCAGGACCTTGATGAGGGCTCCCATCAAGAGCACAATACATCATTGGACAAGGAATAATAATAAAAAAAAAATCCCTTGCAAAAACAAGATAATCCTGCAAGGAACCATCAGAGGAGCACATGGACACAGGACTTTGTGGCGAACTCTCAGCTTCACTAATCTGTGACACTAGTTGGAAAGGCTGCATCTGTTCAAGTTGAATATCACCAGAATATCATCTGCTTTGTCTCTTCAAATCTGCTTCTAACATAGCATGTCTAAAGTCATCAAGATTGTTAAAAACAAACGTAAGCCATGCTTGTTCAGTCATGCTATAGGTAGCGTTAGCGGAATGGTGCTCTGAGGAAAGGTCCAGTCAATAGATGCAGTCGCACTCCTGTGCTGTTGGGCAGGATCGATTTTTATACATTCTGTTTTTTTCTCAGCACTTTACTAATTCCTGTTGACCTGAAGGTGGAAGCTCACAGTCTCTCCAGCAGAGGAGTGTGTGGTCTGATCAAAAGCTCCAGAGCAGCAACTAGGAGGACCAGAGGTTGTTTTTGTTCATAACAGTAGTTAGCAGTGGATATTTTTTGTCAAGTTTGGACTGTAATGAATCTCAGCTTTTGGTAAGGTGGTGAAAGTACATTTTATTCATGTTATTGAAGGCGGTTGCACAGCTAACAGTGCCTGTTTTGGTTTGATTGTTGGCTGAAAATGAATACTGAGAGAAGAAATAGCAATTTCTTCTTTTAGGTAGCCTCAACTCAGAATTTTCAAGCAGAGAACACATTTGTTCTAATTCTCTCTCGTGTGTTTCTGACCTTTTTCATGGCTTTAAAAGGAACCATTGTGGTCACTGTTTTTTTTTTTGTTTTTTGTTTTTTGTTTTGTTGTTTTTTTTAAGACATTCTAGACCCGTCTGTTTTCTGATGAATAGATGTGACGTGGCTTAGCAGGAAGTGGAACAGATTTTAATGTGTCATTAAACCTTGAAATGTACTGATGTCAAACTAGGGGCTGGGAACCCTAAATGTTCTTCCTCATTCCAGTTACGTTGGTGGATTATGTTTAAGGGGACGTGATTTTGTTTTTTGATGTGTTTTGTTTTTTGTTTTTTTTTTGAGGGGGGGGCGGGGTCTTGTTTTGTTCTGTTTGTCTTTTGTTTTTTTTTTTTCTCAGCAGGGGTTGGGTGGGCATTACTGAACCAGGGTTGGGAAAGACTTTGCCACTGTCTGTCTCTTATGTAATGAAGTCTCTACAGACAAGTGAAGTTCTTCAGGGTAGAGCAAATGTTCAGAGAGAGGTTACTCTTGGTCAGTCATGTTGTCCCCACGGACTCTCCAACAAGAATGTTCTTTAAGACACGGTACTGTCTTGCTTCAGTGTACCTTTGAATTCTGATACCATTCACTGCAGGGGTATTTTTAATGGCTATTCTTTCAAGGTGCGATATGTAACTGTTACTGCTACATAGCAAGTGGTTAGCATCAACGGTTGTGGATTTACCATGCTAAAAGTTATGCATCACACTTAACTCATCAAGAGTTGACTTTGTGGGTGGGAAGTAACATACACGTAAATGTTTCCATTTCTATGTCTGTCACTTCTGTAACTATTGAAGTTAGCATGCTCTCCAAGTAGCCCCAGGTTGGCCTGTCTTTGGAAAGAAGTAGCGCTGTCCAGGCGGCTTAATCTGACCTCACAGTAACAGCTGAAGCTAAGGGCAGCAACACACACCCTGGCCACACACCAAATTTGTTGGCAGAGAAAACAAACATATAGCACCTTTAAACTCCTTGATTACAAACTAGTTTTCACTACGAAAGAGTTTCATTGCAACACTTCAAAATACTGTAAACCTGCCTTGCTGTTTTGTTGAGTGGTAAACTTGTCCTGTCATATTTAAGAGTTGCCATATCTAACTGACTGAAGGCTGCTGGATAGAACAAATCCATCTTTTTAAAAACAAGCTGTTTTCTAAAACCTTTGAGAAATAGCAAGGACAGGAATGCTTCACCATAATAGCAGATCAGGTTTTTGTGTGAATTAATGACATAAGAGGAACTTGCTGTAATGGTTGACTGTATTTTCCGGTTCAAAGTTAATAATTTTGGATTATTGTTCATCTTGTGTCTCGAAGGCAGAACAAGCACCACAGTTACTGGCAGTCCCTGACATAACAGACCTGAATGGCTCATGACACATACAAGATGCTGCCCTGCCTCCAGCCACACAAGGACAGGCAGCACAGGGGAAAACCAGTCTTAATTCAGCTACAGCCGTTCTTTGTTTCAGAACAGAAGTGGGTGAGAGAGCTGTATTGGAGTATTTGGCGTTTTTGTTTTTTTGTTTGTTTTTTCATTTGTTGGTGAATTACAGTACTTGTGTTTATAGTTTAAGGTGTCAGGGTTGTTCAGTTTGCAATAAATGCTATATTCTGCTGTGTATAGTTAAATTTGTTTAATTACAAAAATTGTATTTTTGTGTGTTGGTTTCAAAAAGAACAAAATTATTTTAAAGTGTAAAGGAAATCTTAGTATTTTTTTAGTTTTTTTTGTCTTAAAATATTGATGCAGGATTTATTCTTTAAATAAATAAATTCTTCTGTTGCACATTTGTTCAGCTTTTTCTGTTTGTCTCATGAAGTCAATTTCTGCTGAGACAAGTTGATTTCTTCTATTAAAGTCCTAAATGTGTACACCAAAGAATAAATTAAAACATTTTCACTGACTGGAAAAATGAAGAGAAACCTCAGTGTGTAGAGGAACTAACTAATGGTTGAGCAGTACCAAAAGAGGAAGTGGTAACACAGCAAGTTAAAGACAGGAAATGATCAGCTGACAACATGATAGACAACAAAGCATTAGTGAGATATAACAGGATTAATAAAAGTTGCTTTTTAGAAGTTTATGGAAGAACGTTGCTGTGATTTGTAATGTTTTCACACAAAACCTAGGCCTTTCATACTCACCTAAAAATATACAGGCAACAAGCAAGTTCTAAAGAAACAGCTTTCAACTGTAATATTATAGTTTGATCACACTACACTCACCATTTTATTTCAATGACATTTTATTTGTTCAGCTTGAAAACACAAACAATGCACTTGTGAAATTTTGCATTTACAGAATAACAAAGGTTTTTGAGGGACCTTCACAATCATAAACTAAGATACTAATATAAAAGGTAAATTATTTCAGGGTAAATATGGTCTATAAAGGGAGTGTCAGCTGGGTTATGGGCCAGTATTTTGACCATTTAATTCATGAAAGATTGTCATTTGGAGACTTCGAAATTTACATTAAGATTCCCTGTGTGGAAGCATCCACACACAGATGAACAAGGCATTTTTGGTTTTGAACTCTAGGTCTGGGGCCTTTCTTGCATGTTCTCGCATGCATGTCCAAAAGCATGGACTCCACCCTAACCAACAGTTTCACTATGACACTTAAAATGCAGTTGATGCTTTATCCACCCATGATATTTTTGGGACGCCAGAGAGCCACTGTTACAATTCTTCTTTTTTATAAAACAAATATTATACATTTGATTGGTTGATTAATTCATTCATCTCCTACCACTTATCCATTTCTTGGATAAGTGGCACCTCCCATATGTACCCCACCCACATAGGAGTGGGCGTGGTACCCCCTGGAAAGGGTCACCAGTCGATCACAGGGCCAACACAGAGACAGAGACCAACAACCACTCCCACTCAGACCTACGGACAGTTTAGAGTCACTAGTTAAGCCAAACATGATGTCTTTGGATGGTGGGAGGAAACCCATGCAGCCACAGGGAGAACATGCACAGAAAGGCCCCAGGCTGGGACCTTCTTATTGTGGGGTGACAGCGCTAACTACTATGCCACGTGCTGCCCTCATTTTAATCACCACACTGTTATTTACATCATTATTACATTAGATTTGACACCAAACAGACATGTAAGATCAAGACCTCTTGCCCCACAGACAATTGATTTGCCACTGTATATACTGTGACATCAGTCCACCAGTACCTCTGTCTATAACTTGTAGCCAAGTCCAGATCTACTGATGTGGCAAAAGAGCGTCATGGCGAAACACATTGCCAAAACCTGTCACAAAGGAGAAAACTCTATGAAACATTATAAATGAACTTGTTGCCTGAGGTACATAATTGATTCACCATATTTACAAATTCAAATCACAAGTTCAAATCACTGACCACATAAATTAAAGAAATTTAAATTAATTAAAGAAATTCCTTTGTAATTTGAAGACTCAGATGGAAAAAGACAATGCACACAATACATTTCATAGCATATGCAGCCTCCATGTGGTAACAAACTACAGTGAATCTAGTACTGACAACACTGCAGTAAACTGCTATTCTTCTTACTCGAAAGTTGAATTTAAAACATATTTTAAAACCACCATCAGTTTACCTCAACGATGCAGATGATGATGACAGCGATTCCAGTCATCAGGAAATTTTCCTCAAAAAAGTTATTTAATTTTTCAAAACAATCCTGGAAACAGAAAGCACATGTTTGAGATGAAGAAACCAAGAGTCATATGAGTAATATGAGTCCTCTCAGGTGTGTTGAAATCAGGTCTACCTCTTTCCAGTATCCAAGTTCACATTTGACCGTGCAGCAAGATTGAGGCACAATAGCTCCCCAGTATGTGTCATTATAGAATCCACAGCACTTAAATTGAAACAAATTATGCAAAGAAACAAATGAATATCTTAAACCGTCAAACAGAGACCACAGAGCGTCCAGTAATAAACACACTCACATTCTCCCGAACCGGATCCCAGTCATTCGGCTCAGAGGTGGTATTTGTTGCCACCCTGTTGGTTATTGCCAAACTGTCATTGAGATTCTTTTTCAGCCTGTCAGTAATCTGAAAAGCAAGGTGACATTTGTGGATTATACACAGTGTGTATGTGTCTGACGAACAACATGCAGTGTGAGAACTGGTGGGTGTCACC
Organism: Echeneis naucrates; assembly: GCF_900963305.1. NCBI lineage: Eukaryota > Metazoa > Chordata > Actinopteri > Carangiformes > Echeneidae > Echeneis > Echeneis naucrates. The sequence continues at coordinate 3,091,393 of NC_042519.1, read as the reverse complement.
GTACCTTATCCTCATATACAAGCAGCAAGCATGCTCCTGTCAGCTCCACCAACATCAGTAAGAACAGCAACAGGAAAAACTGTCAGCAGGACACAGTACATTTTTATTCTCTCAGTTGCATTGGAACCAGGATAGCGACATATTTACAGAAACTGAAGGAAAATTCAGCTTTCTTGCAACAATGTTCATTAAGTGAACTGAGATCTTAGTTCAACCAATCCACATGATCATGTTACTGTCACACACTATCTCTGTGAGCTCATTGTGACAGCAGCAAACAAGTGGGATGTGGTGAAAAAAAAAAAAAAGGCCAATAAGTCAAGATCATCATCTGGGAACTAAAAATATCTGGACAAAACATTGTGTTCATCACAAAGCAAAATGTAGGCGATGTTTGGGTGTTCACTTGACGAAAAAGCTTGAGGTCCTCTGACTAAACTGCCTACTGGTCTGCAAAATGGGTGATCACAGTTTCTGTTCCTGTTTTCCTGCTGGAGTCTGCTGTAGCAACATGACCTGCCTCACAGTAAGTAATGACTCCCTAACAGTCAAAATATGTAAATAATGAGTTCATCGCATTGCATTAGTGAGATAAAATCAAATGCTACAAAACAGTAAACAGTTAAGGAAAGCCAGCGCTGAAGAGCCTTAACAAGGCTTTCTATATAATGACCATCAGGATGCTCCATTCATATTGAAGTCTATGGGAATAAGCTCAGTAAATGTTTTCCTAATGAGTTTATGGTCTAAGTCCCTAGTCGGAGCACCCCTGGGTGCTGGGTGTCATACCGTCAGCAGAAGACAGCGGTTCTCTTTCAGAGCGCCCAGGAATCCCAGGAAGGCCACGCAGGTGATGACAATACCGCAGACCAGGAAAATATTGGCCACGTTAATGCTGCCCAAATTAGCGAGGGTCATCTTCAAATACACAGTGAGGTACACACCAAGGCCCAGAGTTGTCACACCGCAGATCTGACAGGAGGAAACAAATGCCACTGTTAGCTGCACACATCATCATCTGAAAGTCATTCAACAGGTTCCTCACTGAGCAGCAGCACTGGGCAATATAGATGCTTAGAACACCATGAAGCGCCTCTTACACAATGCATCATGGAGAAAATTATTATGAGACTGGCACTTCTGTAGTTTTCATGCATCATAATTTTGACTATGCCCGGCTTGTGTCACATTCTCTCTACTTACAAGACTAACACTGATTCAAATTGAAACAACACTCATGATGACTGATGATGAGACATACGTACAAAGCAAAGGAAGTTTGCCAAACACATGGTGTACTTTAAACACTTGAGGCAGGTTTGAGCCATCGTGACACACCTCTGATCAGACCTGCAACAAACAAACAATTAAATTACCATATTTCATATTGATAGAAGCAGTCAAATTGAATTTGTTCATCTTTGTGTCTGTGTGTGTGAGAGAGAGCGATAAAGTTGACTATGTCATGGTGACACCACAGGGAGGTGTTACTGACACATCTAACTTCCTGTCTTTCCTCTCAGTTTTGATGGGCAGCGTTTCAAACACCATTTTGTAACAAGTGTTTCCAGGAAACAGAGGACTTTAAGTGCAGAGTCAGAGACAGGCTAGAGTTAAGGGCGAACCTGTTTCATACAGTCCAGGGTCAAAACCACAAATCCCCGAAACACAGGCAGAAGTACAGAATCACTAGACTTGCTCAGGGTATCCAAAACACACAGCAAAGGATCAGACCATGAGGGAAACTCACAGAAAAGAATGCTGGAACGCTCACTGAAAACAGAAGGGAGAGATGGCACAACTTACATACACGAAGGGGCAGGGAAACAACAAAAAAAAGGTGAAACACATGAGGGTAATCACAACGGAGGGAAACTTGACAGGAAGTGGGGAATAACAAAGACAGACTGGCAAAAAGAAAAAGGGGGGCACACGGAACACTAAACAAAACAGAAAACAACTCAACACGTGAAATTAAACATGAAAAAAATACAGTTCTGACTTTTCGGATGAAAATGTCATAGAGGTCTCTGTACAAATACTGTAAGCTCTCAAAAAATATAAAAAGAAAACTCCCATATATATATATATATATATATATAGTCAGGGCTCCGATCAAGACATATATATCTCTATATATAGAGATATATATATATAGATATATATATAAATGTATATATAGTGGTCGACGCAATCATAACACGTGTTGTAATTGTATCCTCACAGAACATTAGACAGCAAGAAAAACTAAAACATGTAAGTCATATTTATGTACAGTTAAAAAAAATCTTCTAGAGGTAAAACGTGATCTACGTTCAAGAAGCTCTTATTCAAAATTCAAGAAGAGATAAATAAAGGGCCATAAATAGAGTTTAAGTCTTACCTGCTTGAGAGAACAACTTGTTTCAAATGTTTCGTTTGTGAACTTTGCTGCTTTTCACACTTCCCCTTCTCATCGTGTTCTGGGCTGTGCAACTATTTGCGGGGCTTTCAGCAGCTCTTTTCAATTCCGCTTTCAATATGAGCAACACAGAAAATGCAGTGAGGAACAAACGAAAATAAATGCAACAGAGACTGAGACATGTCTGTGAGAGGCTATTTATACTAGGAAATACATGCACCCTCAAAAAACTGAAACATAGACTTTAATTGAAATTATTTTGTCAACAGGTTCCGAAAAAGTGTATTATGTTAGTTAAAAGCAAAAGTTTTAAGGTCATTTAACTTTATGAACTTGTACTACATTAACAAATGTGAACTGACCCAACTAGATAAAAATAACTTCTGATCAACAAGAGATATTTAAGCTTACCCAGTCTGACTTAATTCAAGTTTGTCAGCAGGTTCCACACAAATGAATTGAATTGAATGCCTTTATTGTCATTATACATAAGCATAACAAAATTTTGCACGCCCATTTGCCTTCATACAACTACATCAGTTAATCACAATTATCACTGGTCGAACATAATAATGGCACACAGCACATATACATTTGATTGTGTATGTACTCTAAACTTTGAACAGTCTGTCGTCCGAATAGAGCATTCTTGTGGTACACCCAGCATATTCTAGTTATTTCATTTATTCACCAATATTCATTTAACATTTTGCTGCCACTGGGTCCAAATTAAAACCCCACAGCTAATCTTAATAGACATTATGGTGTAGCATGGGTCAACACAATCAAACTGCCAAACCATAACAACACACATGCTGCTGTCAACTTTTATTTTAATATTGTGGAGGGAAATCCCTGAAATTTAATTATGTTACATTTTACGCAAAATTGTTACATAATAGAAAATAACAAAAAAATATTTACTGTAGCTGGGGTTCAAATCCGACCTCAGACCCTTTGATGCATGTCCCTGCTCTCTCCCCTGCCCTTCCTGTCTCTACACTGTCACAAATCCAAAATGAATAAATAGTTGAATAATTGTTGTCCTCTGGTAATCGAGCAGCCCAACGTAATTTGCTGTTTAAAACATGTACCTGTAACTGTTTCGCAATAAAAGCGCCCCACTATTTTGTCGATGGAAAACTTTATATGAAGCAGTGACTTTAGAAGAAATATGGGATGTCACCGGTAAAATAAAGCTTGATGGAGGTTCAGGCAGGAACACAGCAAACACAGTCAGTAAAATTACACATCAAACCACATCGACCTGGTTACAAAAGTAACCGTTACACAATACAAAGTAACGCAGACAGCCTGAGTGTTTTCCCCTCTGTGGGCGTGGCTTTTTGAGTATGACGCGTGCTTCCCGCTGCTAAAACCAAATGCGTCTGCCCCTCCTTCTTCTTCCTTTGTGTGCTCTGTAAAAATTAAACGATTCCTCGAGGCAGACAAAAAAAAAATCCTCGATCATGATTTGTAATCGAGGTACTCGAATTATTCGAGGAATCGTTTCAGCTCTAAACGAAAGACATATTTTTTGAACTTAACAAAGACATGTACTTTAGGGGAAGTGGGGAGTGATACAAGGTGAACAAAATCAAATAAACAAAGGGAACTGGCTATTAACGAAAACATATCAATTTATTAACGAACAAAAAATAATAGCTGTAACAACATCAGCAACAGAAAACAAGCTGTCAAAACAGAGGACAACATGCCCACTAAAGGGTTATGGACAGCACTACTGTTCTGACTCTTTCTTAGTGAAATTCTGAATGAAAGTGTTTTGTGGAAACTGAAAACATCATACTATTTCGCAGTCGGTTTGTCTGTCCCTGGTGCTTTGTTATGTTTGTTATACCTATAGACTAAAGTCCCTCATCAACAGTTAGAGGAATATCACAGTTTACCATCAGCATCAGGTATGCCTTGCTGATTGGACTTAAATATTGTGCAGTAGCTCTCCCCTCGGGAAATTTTAATCCGGAATTCATAATCAGCACTGGTTTTTGTTATGAAAATTTTTGAAAAAGTGGTAATTAAATTTGGTATTTGGTTTAATGCTTTACATTGTCTAATTGGTGTTGAAATGAAATGCTGTGTCCTTCCATCTGTTTTTATGTATTGTCAGTGTTGGTATCATATCGCAAATCTGCTGCTTTGTATCAATATAATATTGTAGTTCATTTAAAATGAAAGTCAATTTAACTTAGGTGAGGAGGGATGCACAATACTGTGTATCCCAACTTGGAGCAGTTGGCCACACAGTTCCTGCTGACAGCAGCTTCTTCTGTTTCTTGGGAAAAAGTCTTCTCAGAAACTGGGGGAAAAAATGGAAACCATTTCAGATCATCTAATGTAGAAACAATGATTATCCCTGAATAAAAAAAATAAAAACACAATAAAATCGCCATACCAAAGAAACTATCCAGCGTAGAAAGACAACAGGCTGCTGAGCTCCATTAAGCCTGGCTTTGCCATCACGAGTCACGAGCACACAGACATACACGCGTCTCTGACTGGGACGAGCACGATGCGCGTTGGTCATGTGATCTGACGTCACCTGTCCCAAACCGTAGGGACCCTAGCGGGCTGGCATACATGTGAGTTTAGTAGATAAGGATTAGTTGAGTGTTTGTTCACTATTAAACTAGCGTAGGTTTCACTCAGCCGTTGAATTTTAGAAGCTGTCTGCAGTGACCATCGCTAGGATGCAGCGGGTTAAGTATAGCTCGCATGCTAGCCGAGAAACAGCTCTAGTTAGCTCAGTTAGCTTTAAGAAAGTTAGCCAGTCAGTATCGCTTAGGGGCGAACGTGCTGCTCCTATGACTTAACTGAGATTACCTTAAATTCACTTTCATTTTATTTATTTTTTTGTCACAGTAATGTTATGCATATGAACCGGTCATGCCTTGGAAGTCGAGGACGCGCAGTTTACAGGTGTTTGACACGGAGCAGAGCGCTGACACGGTGGAGTGGTGTCCTGTGTCACCGCACCACAACGTCCTGGTCTGCGGGACATATCAGCTCCACAAAGGGGTGAGAGTCCGTTCAAACGGCCCCAAATGCTCCGTTACATCCGTCACCTGCCGTGTGGACAGATCCACATACCAGAATTTTATAGAATGCTTCGTGCCTTTGTTATCAGGACTCACTAGTATGTGGCCTCAGGCTTCTTAACGGCCATCCATGACGCTAAAGCGCTCACTTTAATTTTAGGATCAAGGATTAGATGCTAGATTATTTGAGGACAGCTGCCAAAGAGGCCTGAAAGCATCAGCTACACCGCATTTGTAACCCTTAACCCCGTGTACTGCAAACATTCAGCCAGGGACTAAATTTATCCAGCAAGCTGTAGCTTTTTTCTTTCACTAGACCTCACTCCCTACAGTGATAGTTCACCATTAAAGCACTATGTCATCTGATTTAATAAGGACCTTACCTGCACACCATGTCAAAATATTTCACAAATAATAAATAGCTTTGCATTGGAGCCACAAAGCCAACTCGTAGTCAAAATATATGTTAGTGCACAATTACTTGTGAAATGCACACCAAATTACTCAAGGCAGCATCAAGTCAGGTTATATAGCTTTTTAAGTTGAATGTTTGAAGAATAGCTTAATATTGCTAATTATTTAAATTGTAAGGAATCTTGTTTGTTCATTCCAAACCAGATGTTACATCGTGTTTTTAATTATGTACCTCAGGTTTTTGACTTGCATTATACAGCAATAAGTTAATAAAGTAAAATGCAGTTACAGTCATTCATTATCCTACATTTTTCCTGCAGGCAGGAACTGAAGATGTCGCCCCAAGCCGAACTGGTCGTTTGTACCTCTTTGAATTTCGTCAAGAAGGATCTTTGTGTCCTCCTCTCACTGAGCTGCAGTGCCTTGATACTGCAGCCATTTTAGATTTGAAATGGTACGACACAAAGTTGGCTTTTTGTTGTCTTTGTTTGCTTATTTCACATCAAATCTTTTACACATCCTCAGGTGCCACGTGCCACTATCAGGGAAGGCACTGCTGGGAATAGCAGCTGCAACAGGGGAGCTGCAGCTTTACTCACTGTCAGACAGTCAGGTGAGAAATGTGATATTAGAAGAATCACATACTTAGTGGTATTTTGGTTATGTTTGTTGTACAGAGGCAGAATGTAAATTTTCTGAAGGGACACCTGGTAGTTTAATGCATCCTCACATATTTTGGTTGAAAGCAACATTTCATTCCACCAAGTCCAAATGTGCTCCAATTTAAATGTAACCTTGTTAAACAGCACTTAATGTGAGACTGTTGAGGTTCAATGTAAAAATATTGAGCTATCAAAATGCCATTGTTGAAGTTTTTAAATCCTGTCTGTCTGTTATTGAACTTGTACCATTCACTGAACTTTCATTGTCTTGTCTTTTAAAATGTACAATATGTTATAAATGTTAAATAAATGGTTAGTCTGTCAGGTTTAGCTGTGGATCTTAAAGTAACAGACTCACTCTGTCTTGGAGTTCTGCACTCATGAATGTGTGTATCCAGTAGGAAGGCAGCTGCAGCCTGCAGACTCTGAGTAGTGTGCAAGTGGGAGCAGAGCGGCTGGCATTGTCCTTAGACTGGTCTACTGGAAGAATGGACAGGTGAGACACTCTGCATTAGCCAGGGATGGCATGAAAATTTCATGGCAGGCATACACTGAGCAAAAAATAATTGCTATTCATTATATTTTTGCAATAATATTAAAAAATGCCTTAAACCCCTAAAATGACTTTAAAACAGATTGAAACTCTTTTTTAAGGCATGTACTTTGCACTGAAATACCATAAATAGAAAAAATCTTTTCCCCTGTGTCTCTTAACAAAATGTAAATCTGGCTAGTCTTGAGGCAAAGAGTCAACTTTTGGATGTCTCAACAGTACAGGCAGAGAGAATGAGGTGTGGAAACTGCTAGTCTTTGGTTGGTGAACTTGACAGTACTTCCATGTTGCTCATGTGAGGATTAATCATTATCATGATGATAAGAATTCAACATTATTGATTTTTTTTTTTGGATCATTGGCCTATTGTATGACAATATGCAAAGAAACTGTATTGTTCCATTTCTAACTGCTGTTGTTTTTTCCGCAATATAATTATAACTGTATGGAACTTTGAATGGAAAAGCATTGCTGAGATCATGTCACGTTTGCTCCGTCTGTGTCAGCAGCAGTGATGTGCGTGTGGTGTGCAGCGACTCTGCTGGCTGTGTCAGTGTGCTCTCTGTGGCTGAGGGAACTCTGACAACTCTATCTCAGTGGAAGGCCCATGACTTTGAGGCCTGGATCTCAGCCTTCTCATACTGGGACACACAGCTCATATACTCTGGTAACACCCCATTAATATTATGGTCTGTCACCTCAGTGTGGGATCAACCAAAAGAAACTTTTGGTGGTTTGGGTGTAGAATCAAATCAGTTCAGGGATCAGCAGATTACATTCATGTTTGAAGAAAATATTTTTTTTCAAGAATTATTCTTATTATTTTCAACATTATTTTATTATTGCTTGTGCCTAAGCACTAAGGGGTAAACCCCCATATATCTGTAAAATATATGTGATCCAGCAGTGCAGTCTGAACAGCAGTTTTTCACTCACTCACTTCTTTTAAGAGGGTTAATTACAATCCCACATGATTATTTTACAAGCACCTCAAAAAGCTTTATCAGATAAAGCTAAAAACTAAATGTGATCATGTGCCTTTGATGTGGACAATACAATTTCTTGTCTATCCCTATAATCCCCATCAACTCATCATCATAGAACATAATTTCATACTTTATTTTGATTTAACCCCAAATACTGTTCTGTATATTCGCATTTTCTTGCTTGTAATAAAAAAAACATCAGATTATTCATCTTTTGTGACTAGTTTGCATGCTTAAGTTTGCATTTCATAATTGCAGTTATATTAACTCTGTCCATCTTTCTTCACCAGGGGGTGATGACTGCAAACTTAAAGGCTGGGATCTCAGAGCAGGGCCTTCCTGCCCCACTTTCACCAGTAAAAGGTGAGTACTGATTCATTCATTGGGACTGTTTGACTAGGAAAAAATGTTGACCATTTGTGTTCTGTCCTTTTGAAGGCACTCCATGGGTGTGTGTAGTATTCAAAGCAGCCCTCACCGGGAACATATCTTGGCTACTGGCAGGTAAATTCACCAATGAACAATGAACGATAACTTGCACACATGTGCAAATGAGATGGCAACTCTAAGCAGAACTTGTGGGCATCCCAACACTATCAAGGCCTGCATTGCTCCATCTTGGCAATTTAACCAGCAGCCTCATTCCATTTTTATATGCTACACTAAGTTTCTGCATACTGCTCTGTTTGCAGTGCTGCAACAAATGGAGAGTATACATAGTGATACAATATGCTCTAACAAGTGTAGTACAGTTACAGTAAAGCCAGCACTATATGGGCAAAAATTCAGTAGTTCATCTGCTTACATCAAGTGTTTTATGTATGTGTTAGCAACCATACAACCTGTCATACAGCCGTTTAACAGCTTTGATAAATTATCAATATCACTTTGAAGAGACAGGGGGAAACAAAATGCTTCCCTGTCTAGTTCCACTGCATGGAGTTAGACAGGCATTTTATATACATTAACTGAAAAGTATATGAAAAAGTCAGCAATGTCACTTGATAGTTCAGAAGTCATCTGTTGTGTAACTTGCAAAATAATTGTTCATGATTTATATGTTCAAGTCAAAAAAACATTCAACATTTTTTAAACACACATTTTTGTGTGCTTTTGAACTTTTTAAGTGATGAATCATCACTGTTATCAGAGGTCAGAGCAAACTGTTCCTTCTTGTTCAGTGTAGTCCTCTCAAAGACCTTATTTAAATGCTGGCCGAAGCAGTAGGCTGGTAATTATCCCTGCTGATTATTTGATAATGGCATAACAGATAAAATAGAATCAGGTAAAATCCAACTAACTAAAAACCCAGTGAAACAAATGGCAAGTAGAGGACAGAGCTATCTGCTCAACAGATACCTTATCCATACCACATTCCTTGTTATCTCTTAGCATGACTACATCATAGACTTCTTGTGGCAAGACAGTCATATCTTCATTGTTATCCATTTTACCCACTACTACAATTTAATAGCTCATAGTAATCTTCCTCTCAACCAGTTAGACCATCTGTATTCCTTTGCAAATATGTTTTGCAATTATTAATGCTTTTGATTTCTTTCCAGAAATCAGGGGTATTGTTTTCATCACAAATGAGTCTGACCTCATTGTATTTTTGTTCTTCTTAATGAAACTTTAAAATTAGCATCTGCCTGCCCATAAGGGACCATGTTTTATGTCCACATGACTCAGCCCAAGCTTTGAAGGCCTTCTAGCCACAGCATTAAGCTCTTCATCATATTCATTCCAGCCTGGTTTAGCCAGTAACTATTGCTCTTATACAGAGGCCTGTTTGAGACAAGAAGAGACTGCAGTGTTATCACACAGAGAGACAACTCAATTGCAGGTCATTGCAGTTTATATCAGTGACATTCTGAATGCCTCTTTTATTTTTTCTTTTCCTGTAGCTATGACGAGCAGGTCTTACTGTGGGATGGCCGGAACATGCGGCAGCCTCTCAGTGAGAGTGCCATGGGTGGTGGAGTATGGAGGCTAAAATGGCATCCAACCCAACAGCACCTGCTACTTGCAGCCTGCATGCACAATGACTTCCATATCCTTCACTGCCAGCAAGCTTTGGGTTAGTATGAAACATGAATGAAGAAACACTTTCTCTGGGGTCTAAACATGAACTTTTAAAGTTGAAGTGAAAGCATGGTGACCTTTGTCTTTTACTGTTGGAAAACACGTTGGCCTGTTCAAACTGTATCCATTAGTCCTCCATTCAAGATGAACTTTCAGGGGAATTTGATATTGTATCCTGCCCATGTTATGCTGTTCATGTTAAAGTTTTCCTTAAAGACTGAACTGCCTCTTATCCATTCAAAAAGCTTGTTAATTTCTGCTAACAACAGGTTTTTATCAAACTTCAAATTTCATGAACATTGAATCTGTGATTACTTGGTGGTTATCTGGGTTGAGTACTCTATCGTAAAGAAACATCCCACATCCATTTTTTGTGTAGTCTATTTTTCGCACCTGGCTCAAAGAAACTAAGAGTTAAGCAGTTGTCTGTCCTATGAGGAGTAAAGCAATGAACATGAAAGATAGTGAGCCTCAAAAAATCAATTTCAAATTAATTGATTTGTTTTGGGGGGGTTTTATGTTGTTTCAGGCAGATTATAAAACAGTCTTTTTTGACTGTTACAAATGTAAATATACTCCAATTAAAAGTTAAGGCATTCAATGTAGTAATTGATAATTGAAGGTGGTGTTACACAGAGCCTGTGGTGCTGACTGTATGTTTCTGCTTTATCAGTCATGTTTGAGTCTCTAACCATGTTGTTGTCGTCCTGATTTTGTTCAGAGGGCAGTGAAGGAGCTTGTCCTGTCGTCGCCTCCTACATCCTCCACAACTCACTGGCTTATGGAGCAGACTGGTCCCGGCTCGCCCTGGACAAGCCAGCTCCCTGCTCCCCTAATGCTACAGAACCAAAGGAAAGCCTCACTGAAAGCAGAGGACACTTGAGAATTCAGTATGAATCTCCCACTGCCAGCTTTGATACTTCCCTGGAGGATGATGCTGGACAATACATCCCAGAGAGCATTTCAGCTCACTCTAGCAAGCCTGCTGCAGGCCCTGTCATCAACCCTGATCATGATGCCTCCTCATTGACCTGTCTGCTTGCAAGCTGCTCTTTCTATGACCATATGCTCCATGTGTGGCGCTGGGATTGGACTCCAGATGAGATTCAGCAAGGCTCACAGCAATGATGACCATGCTGGGTCACATAAGCATCTAAAAAGCATCTTCTATCCAATCATGAATCCAACCAAAGCAAAGCAGAATATACAGCCAAACAATGATATGGGACGGACACACCATACCATGTTTCTCACCTTCACTTTGGAATATCCTATCACAATAAATAAATCCCTATATTTTAAAACTACAGATTTTTGTAAATGTATATTTAAACATAATTATGCTGTATATGAATACAACCATTCACATTATAGCTTTTCAAAGTATTTTGTGATTTCAGTCATAAATGCTCTTCACATAATGTCTTATTTCAAAGCCAGCACCAGACATGAACTGGAGACCTTTGAAGTGTGATAATTTCTGATGACTTTACTGAGCCTCAAAGTGAAAGTCTATTTTCACATTAATTTCTGCCCTTCTTGGGAGTTTGTGGATTTAAGTGTTAATGACATTTTTGCCCAGACCAGCTGAGTGAAGGCTGATATTCAAGTTCCTCTGTAGAGAACTCCTTTTACAGTTAAGTCAGACTCTGCTGCTGGAAAACTGAAGTTTTGATCTACAGATGTTGACTGGGGGAACTTCTTTACAGTACTACATAAAAATGTGATGGGCCACTTTTATTGCTGGCTTCCTTTTTTACACTTTCTGATCAATAAAGTTACATTGACAAATTCTGATCTGACTGTATTTCATAGCTTATAGACAGTGGCAGAGTTAGGCACAAATAAAAGAATCTGTCGTAGTTTCATTTACTGAGTTCTCCCGTGAGACAAATGGGAAAACCCTTGTTTTATTAGGCTTTGACATGTAAATGATGTGATGTAACTGATTTTTACAATGGCGACTAAATTCTGCACAAGGGTCGTGTCTCCTGAAGCATTATTCTGTCTGATCACTAGATAGCAGAAGTCAACATCTTGAAGCTATCTGATTTTCCCTGAAATGTTCATGTCAGTTGGTCTGCAGGCGTCATTCTCCAGTCTATCAGCAGTCTGTCCTTCAGGGTCATCTTTAACGCACATAGTTCTTGGGATACAGCTTGAAGAGCTTCCCTTCCTGTGTGGGCTCAAACCCATATTTCTCCAGCTGCTCTTTGTTGAAGGTGCCCTCTTCAAAGTCTTTCTGGATCTGCGGTGCAACCACTTCAGCAAACAGAGTTTGTTCTGTCAGGGGAGGTTCTGTTCCTTTCGGACAACGGTACGAGACATAGGGTTTGAGTTTGAATCCTTCCAAGTTGGGCACCACAAATTCAGGAATCATGGCCCTTATGGACACAAACTTTCTGCTGGAGAGCCTCAGTCCTGTGGGCCTTGAGCCCCTGCCTTTGTTATGACTCCTCGATCCACGCTTGCTGGTGAATTCAGCCATTCTGTCTGCTCCCCTCACCAGACCCCTCATCAGAGTCGATAACACACCCATGGTGAAGCGGTGTTTTCTCCCTAGGGCAGAGAGAGGAGAGGAAAATGGAGACAATGTGAAGTATCGGTCATTTCTACAAGGCCATAAAATCAGTGTGAAGACGAGGGGATCAAATGAGTCCTAAAAAGCGATCACAAACATAACTTCGAGACACATTGAGCCTCTGCCTGCTTGTAAGCACTAGACCAATTGAAAATTAAGAATTACGGCTGCACAAATAATTGAAATGGAATCGAACATCTGTTTTTATCTAAATCACAGGAGCTACTATTTCGCTAAAACGTGTCATTACGCCGTTAATATTGTGGCGCTAAAGAGATGCCCCATATTTGTTTCTTCCGAATTTATAGTGAGAGGTTTTACTGGACTCAATGTCCCACAATGCATCATGGTGATTTTCCGCTTTATTTACTGGACACGGTGGAGGCTATAGGTCACACAAGATCACGTTTACCGAGAAGCTCTGCGTTCCTCTTTTTAAACGTTGCTGGCTAGTGAGGAGTGAATAAGTGATGAAGATGTTGTGATGCTAACCGTCTTTGACTAGCTATCTATCGTTAGCTTTGTCCGTTTCTGCTGCTAATATAAGTAGACATTTCCCCAGCAACGGCAGACACCGTTAAAAATGTTAGCATTTTACATCAAACATATATTTATAACTCGCAGGAAAAAAAGTACAGCTCCTCTCACCTTGAGCACACCGTCAGTCCGATGACAGCAATGCGTCCGACTACCGAATGAAATCTTCAGTGATTGGCCGAAAAGACTAAGCTCCACCAATTACAATCCGAGATACTTGTGCTCATCTGTCAATGATTGGCCAATGAGTCCGGACGGCAGAGAGAACAACAACAGGAGAATGCTCCTTCAAAGTAAATGACCAGAACGCATCGTGTGTACATCAGAAAGCCCTCCAAGCTCCGCGTCAATGTCCAGTGTGCTGACATAGTCGAGATGCAGCCATCGGTTCTCCTCCTACATCCTATCAGCTCGGTCTCTGCCTTCATCACAGCCGGCTCTGCGTGCATGTCCTCCGATGAGGGCTTTACTTTGACGGGACATTCAGATTGTCCTCGCCTTGTGGTCTTTACTCTGTTATAGTGAAGCAAACACAAAGAGAAAGGTACGTGCCAAACTGACACTGATTTGAAAAGGATATGTCAAAAGTTATTTTGTATGTTTCAGACTTTTCAGCATGCATTGATTTGCCCTTTTGTTGTGTAGCGGACTGCGACCCCAGCACCGGGGTCTGTGCAGGCAGCTGAAAAAAGTGAAAAGCTCAGATTCATTCACTTTTATATCAGTCATTCAGTTTTAGCTCTTACTCTTTAAGTGTTGTCTACATGGAAATATCAAACTATAGCAGAGAGTTATTTGGCTTCATCTTCAACACACTGCTTTTGACTCCTATCATTATACACCTCCGCCATCCTCCCTAGTGTCACTGAAGCCTTTACAAATCTGCATCTGCCAGTTAAATCTGGTCATGGTGTCCTATAGCCCCTCAGTCAGAGCCTGCTGACTGGTGGATGTTTGGGAGCAGAGCTGTGTTAAAGTGCAGGAGGGAGCGTCACGTTACAAACACTGAGCTTGTGACCTCTTTCTCTTGACTGACGTTTGTGGTCCAAAGTCTTTTGCTGTGTGACCTGTTCCTTGACACTTTTTATTATGATTATTAATATAAAGGAAAAAGTAATAATAATAATATTGTTGTTGTTGTTGTTGTTGTGAGTATGATTTTAATGGATTTTAAATAAAACCTTCCCTATGAAATGTCGCTTAAAAATAACTATTACTTGGCCAGCAGTTTCATTTCCTATAGACTTTGTGTATTAATTTTATTATGTGTTCTCTCTTTCATTTCAAACAAATCTGCAGCATGCAGGACAACAATGAAGAGGAGAGCTGCAGTATCTACCCAGTATGTCTTCCTCAACACCATTCATGGGACTTCATTGTCTGAAAATATTGTTTTCTTGTCTGAAAAATGTTATCATCCTCGTGCTTAGCAGCATATTTATGCACAAGTTCATGACAACACATCAGTTCTCATAACTCGAATGTATAATTCTCAATAAATACAGGGCAAATGCGTTGCACATATTCTGTAAAGCTTCTATCAACACAGATTTTTTATTTTTTTTTTTCGTCTTTGAAATGCTGAAGACACATTGGAAAATGAAAAACAGTTGGTTGATCCGCTCCGACTGCTGCTGTCATGATCTTTGGCAGAGCCGCTTGTGTCAGCTGTTCCTCTGATCTATCTTTCAGAACCTGGTTTCATGCAGCAGTGAGATTAAGGCCAGGATGCAGCAGTTTGTAGAAGAAAGGACAGAAATCAATATGGTAACCTGACAACTGATCCCTGACTACAGTCAACAGAACGAACAGTGCTTGTTTAGATATTTGGAATGTAATTAATGTGTTGTACATGTTGTAATTAAGATTAAAATTTTTTTCATTTTGCAAAAAATGGCAATATAGTGTTTGAGGTAACAGTAACAGAGAAAAGTGTCGAGAATTGGGCAGAGTAAACAAAAGGTATCTGATATCAGATAGTTTGATTACATTAAATAACGGTTTTGCAATTTCAGTGGACGGCTGTGTTGATTGGAGCCGTGGCAGTGACGTCATTGGTTGGAGTTGTTGTTTTTCTGCTCTACAGAAGATATAAGCTTTCAAGTCAGTGTCTTTCACACTCTGCACTCATTTCTGTTTCAGTGTATTTGTATCAGAAAAGTTTCATTCAAGTCATGTAAAACACATCCAAATACTGTTTTATACACTGGCTCAGTAATGTTACAATATTGCTGATGACAATACCCCAATGGTTTTACCATTCATCTGTTTCACACATTAGTTTATATATACTGTACATATGAGTTGGGGGTAAACCAGTAATTGGTTTTGGAAATGTATCCAGTACCACTAATTTCACAGTTATACCACATATGTTTTAACAGGAAACTAATTCTATGAGTGAGGGAATGATTTCAGTTAAGAGCCCCTGAAACAAAATGTTGATATATTCAAACCAGACTCAGACCTTGAGAGGCACAGACTGATTCATACTGTAGATGACAGATGGACTGACAGAGCAGGTTTGGTGTGTTTCAGAGGAAGAGGCTGGTGTTCCTCATTATCGCTTCAGGAAGAGAGACAAAGTGATGTTCTATGGACGAAAGATCATGAGAAAGGTCAGTACACACTGCTATAGACACACTGCACAATATCCTATCGGCTCCCTGTTGCTGCACCACGGAGGTATTCTCATAAATAAAATGAACCATTATTATCAAGGTATGTAAAGCATCATTTAAGCGCAAAGATGTCAAAAAGTCAAATATTTCATTTTCTTGCTGTTGCAGGTTCAAACATTGTCCTCACCGCCCCCCACAAACTCAAACTCTGCGTCTCGGCAGAGACTGAGGAAAAGGACAAAAGTCCTGTCTATAGCTCGAAAGTGAGTCCTTTTCCCACGTCTTATTTGTTGTTTCAACCTTTAACCAGCAGCTGCAAGTGTCAGATCATTTACCAAAGCGGATGAACTGGTATATTACCAAAGCAGCCACTGTTAAATGTGGTATCTAAATGAGGAATGAAAAATAATGTGCTTTTTTATAGAGTGTCACATAGTGTAATAATATAATCTAATATATGTATGTCTATAATATAACTAGTGGCATAAAGGTGAACTGCTTTTTATTTGGCACCTAAATAGTGATATTGCTTTGCGAAGTTCAGAGAAGTGTGTATTGTGACAGGATCCTGCGTATTCGGAGGGATCCCCCCACCCTTCAGCCCAAGGAGCCCCCTCCCTGCCTGCTGGAGGCTGATCTGACTGAGTTTGATGTCCAGAACTCCCATCTTCCCTCTGAGGTGCTCTACATGTTGAAAAATGTCAGGTAAGTCAGACTTCCTGATGAGCAGCAACAATGTTTCTGTGCAGCCCCACAGTCCAACTGTAATGAGCTGTTTTCCAATATTTCCTAGACCAGGGGCCAGAAGACTAAAAATAAGTTAAAGCTCAAAACCAGACACATACACACGCATTTTATTGGTCATAAATTTAAAGTTATGTGTACACATGGCTTTGTTTGATTGGTTTCCAACCCCACTATCAGTTTGAGTTATATATGTATGATGACAGTCCCTTAATCAGTTTTCATAGCCATAAATTATCAGACAACAAGAAACCTGGGCAACAACAGAAAATCAGGCCTTCCTGTCTCGCCACACCACCCAGCTCTTGGTCTAAGCCTTGCTTATCTCGCGCCTCGATTACTGCAGTGCTCAGTGAAACATTTACAGGTATTTCAAAATGCAGTATGTATGTTTGCCTCAGAGGGACCACTGGGTCTGCACCATCAACCTGAGCAGAGCCATTCATCTTTATGCTCCTTCTCAGCTACTGCCTTCCTCCAAGAAATGTGGTTTGGCATCATCGTCCCTGCCATCAAGCCAACGTCAGTCCAGACTGTTAACATGGCTGACAAGCACTTTTGTTGCAGTTTCTTATCTGTTCTTGTACGCTGAAGTAATACATCAGTATTTACACCGAGACCTTCCACTGCACGGAAGCTTTACTGATGTTCCCATTTACAGGCTGCTGTGGATGAAAGAGTCTGGCACATGAATGAATGTAAATGTAAAAAACAAACACAGACTCACTCATTGTTGGTCTAGTTGTAAATTAGCTCATGAGTAAACTCTAGTACAATAAGTAAAAATATTAATATTTTTACTTTTAAATATTATGCTTTACTCTCAACTTAATTTATTAGAGCTAGACTAGAGAACCCTTCATCAGGCTTATTGATATGTAATAATCCTGGATGAAATTTTGGCTTAGGATAAGGTAATAAGCCCCAAGACAAGAGGTTGCAGGTTTGGTTCCCAGGCCTTGGGCCTCTCTGTGCTGTTTGCATGTTCTCCCTGTGCTTGGGTGGTTTTCTTTGGGGTACTCCTTCTATCGTACAAACTAATAGGGTAGTTGGTGACTCTAAATTGTCCGTAGGTCTGAGTGTGAGAGTGAGTGGTTGTTGGTCTTTGTCTGTCTGTGTGTGTTGTGTGATGACCTGGTGACCTGTCCAGGATGTGCTATTGCCTAATGTGAGCTGGAATTGGCTCCAACACCACCCACGACGTGGAATAAGTGGATAAGCAGTTTAAGATGAATGAATGAAAGAAAAAATAAGGATCCCTGCTGGATCCCTGCTGGATGCCTGCTGACATGTCCAGTAGGTTCTGGTACACCCAGAGGGTTCACATAACCCACCTAGTCTGGGATTACTGTGTTAGTTTCATTAGTCTTTAGTCTTCTACATGAGAACAGATAAATTTTTGTATGTTATTTTTCAGCTCACTAATTGTGGTGTCAAGAACTGGATGTATTCAACCATGGGCATCTTAATCTTAGAAATACTGTCCCTGGACTGATGGCAGTGTTAAATTTGGTGCAAATCATTTGTTCTGCTGTAACCACAGCACACAAACACATGTTGTCACCAGGGTGCTCGGCCACTTTGAGAAGCCTCTCTTCCTGGAGCTGTGTCGTCACATGGTGCTGATTCAGCTGCACCAGGGAGAGGGACTCTTCCGACCAGGTGACACAGACGACAGTATTTATGTGGTTCAAGATGGCCGCCTGGAGCTCTGCATCCACGAGAGTGTAAGAGTGGAGTCAGGAAGGCGTTTGACTTTAAGTAGAGAATCGGCACTCATTCAGTTGATCAGTTTGGAAAACCATCAAACATGCAGTGAACATCCGCATGGTTTTTCTTCCCTACAGGATGGTACTGATCCGGTGGTGAAAGAAGTTTTACCAGGAGACAGCGTCCACAGTCTGCTCAGTATTCTGGATATCATTACTGTATGTGTCTGTCACCCCCATTTTCTCTCCTGTTTCTCATTTTCATGCAGGCAGATCCAGTAGTTTTTTTTATCTGAGAAAAAAAGTGGTCTAATCGTTCAAAACATGCAGACCAGCTTTGATTTTGGTCATTTTGGTTTTCAGTATCCTCCTTGCTCTCAGGTTGAAACTTTAGATTAGTGGTTAGGTCCAGTTTTGGGATGTAGGATGTGATGGAAAAATGGAGAAATGCATCTCTGAGTCAGGGAAAAGATCATCTCATCTATCTCTTCTCTCTGTAATTTTTGTTTCTAATTTATAATTCATTTATCCTTTTGGTAATGTACTTTTTTGCAAAGGACTTTTCATCCCATTTAGAATTCCGTAGCAGCCAATCAGTTGCCTCGAGGAACCACAGCTTTAGTCTTTAATTTCAGTATTTCATCATGATCACATTTTGCTTCAATTATCTATTTAGGGGAAGTTTTCACTGCTACATTTCAGGGCTATCCAGCACCTTACAAGACGGTGTCAGCGAGGGCTGCAGTTCCTTCCACTGTCTTGCGTCTTCCAGCTGCAGCTTTCCAGTCAGTGTTTGAGAAATATCCAGAAACTCTGGTTCGAGTTATTCAGGTAAATTCATCTCCGCAAAAGACATTTTCACATGACTTTCTCTTAACTACTGTTTTCCTTTTATCTTTTCATTTTTACATTGACTCTCCAGTCTTTGTGGGCAGTACAGCAACATAGTGGTTAGTGCTGTTGCCCCACAACAAGAAGGTCATAGGTTCGGTTCCCCAGCCTGGGGCCATTCCGTACAGAGTGCACATACTCTCCCTGTGCTTGCCTGTGTTTCCTCTGGTACTCTGGTTTCCTCCCTCCGTCTAAAGACATCATGGTTGGAATAATTGGTGTCTCTAAATCGTCCGTAGCTCTGAGTGTGTCTGTCTGTATCAGTCTTTCTTTCTCTCCTCTACAGATAATAATGGTGCGTCTTCAGAGGGTCACCTTCCTTGCATTACACAACTACCTTGGCTTGACCACTGAGCTTTTCAACCCGGTACTGTGCTTGTTCCAGACTGTGTGCTCTGGCATAGATAGATCATGATTATCTTGTATGTTACCGGTTCAGTCACATTTCCATGCAGTTTTGCCACATTGTGTTCAGTCATATACAACACTACGTCAAAGTGAGAACAGGAGTAATGTTTAATATCTGCTCACGTTCATTGAAGAAAGGAGGAGACATACAATTCAATATTTATATACTTGTAGAATAAGCATCTGAACATGTGTAAGATTTTGTAGTCTTGGAATATATATAAATAAATATTATTATTTTTCATCTCCACCACAGACATTATCATTTTTATTTTATTTTTCATTTAGGTCTTTTGGGTTTTTTATATTGATTGAAGTGTCTGTTTCAGGAGAGCCAAGCCATTTCCTTGGTGTCAGTGGCCCATGTTCTGGGTGAGACTCATTTGTACAGAGGCGTCCGCAGACAGCCTTCCCACTCTGAGGAGCAGGGCTCTGAAAAAACTGAGGCAGGTCAGAATCAACAGCGTCCGTGCAGCATTCACACTGTCACTGCTGTAATGTATGTGTGTGTTATCTTACTTATCTGTTGTTGTTGTTGTTGTTGTTGTTTTCATACATGCAATAACAGAAAAATCCAGCTCCTCTGACACATCCTCATCAAAATACAAGAAATCTCATCCCCTGTCAACCCCACAGGCTGTTACAGGTACACACAGTAGCTCTGTTAGACTTGCATATTTTACATATTTTTATATTTTATTTTCAGCACCTGGGTGTCAGTAGGTCATTTGCAGTAAGTCTATATGGTATTAGCTTTCAGAAGTTGATTACACAGTATGACAACTGAAGAAACATTTAAAAACCTTAATTCTTAGGAGCTGAGGTTAATGTCAAAAAAGTGAAATGCAAATTTCTGCCAGTTTCATGTTGCGTCTTTTGTAGGTCATTAATAATAACTAATATAAAACTTTTTCCACCTCTGTGGCCAGTTCAGACGGGGTGTTAACAGTGAAATCTGATCACTCAGACAGCGGTGGGAAAACTAATCCTGGCCCACATCGAAGTGTCGCCTCTGTTTCCACTGTCCAACTGTTCTGCTCCAGTTTGATAATGGACTGAACATATTTCACATTTCGCTATTGAAAACCTGATTTTACTGTAGAGCTGTGTGCTCTGTTCTCTCTCTCTCTCTCTCTAAGTAAAACCTTTATTTTTTTTAATCTTGTCTCTTTAGCCCACCACAATTGCTTTGAAGGTATGATTTACGTGAAACCTTTCAGTGTTTACTGTTCAGATCAGGTGACTGTTTTTAGTTGGGGTTAGTTGTTATGCATCTGCACTGTAGAGAGTCATACTTTTTTAATACAAGGGCACACTTTGGAAGCTTTATGCTCAAACCCATTCAAGTAATACTTGCACACTTGGAATCAAGCTTTGAGGCAAAGGCTTCCACAAGATGACTTAAAATGTTGAGTGTTGCTCCAATAGTAAAATCAGCAGGTTTCTAACATTTAGCAAATATTCCATCCTTGACACACATCAGTGCACTGTTACCAGACTTGAATGATTAATATATTATCTGATTGCTTTGTGTCATGCAGGTGAAATGTCAGCAGACCTCAACAGAGTGTATGAACGGGCTGGAATAGCCAGAGAGGAGACGGTGCCTCAGAGCCCCGTGAAGGTCTCTGATTAAGACATGTCTTTCACATACCATCAGAGGTTTTCTGGGTAGAATCCAGAGAGGTTGGCTTCATTATAGGTAGAAACGTCAATTTTCCTATCAGCACTGATTAAGAGCAAATTATGCTGCCATTTCAACCAGAGCCCAGTCTCATGGAAAGGGAAACACTCCTCTGAAGCCTTAGTGGATATGTTCGGTAACTTATCTTAGTGTATTGTATATGAAGAATTATAGTATGGTTAGAAATTGAGCATCCAGTTTGTGTTTTTGTTTTTCTCACTATGTTTTCTGTCTCTTTGTTTCCTCAGTCTATCCTGAAGAAGAGTGTGACAATGCAGCAAACTCCATCTGCTGTTTATCAATATAGTGATGAAGGAAGTGTCCACCATAATAAAGTCAATGCCATTTTCCAAGCTGCCAAAAAGGATCTGCTGCAGGTCATCCAAATACAGGTAGCTTACAACGCAAGCCCTATACTGCACTTCATCACAAAGGTACCGATCCCACAGAGGTTAAGGTTAGAGTCTCAGAGCTCTGGTGAAGTGTAGTTTAAAAACAGTGAAATATTACAGTTAAGTAGGTACGTACGATTATGTCATGTCTTATAATTCTGATGGTTATGTTAAACTTCATTTGATGTCACCAGGACCACAGTCTACTGGAGGGAAGGGTGATTCTTCGCCAGGTCAAAGCAGGCTCTGTTGTGGCCCATCAAGGAGACCAGGTTAGTGGCTGAATATTCACACACAGAGAAACCTTCAATTTATTTGTCAAGGTGAAATCTTGTTTCTAAAATTACACACGCAATATATTGAACTCTATAGAAAAGAGATTTGTGAGAGATATTCTATCTTCTCCATATCACATACAGGATGTGAGCGTGGCGTTTATCATCTCCGGTTTGCTCCACGTTTACCAGCGTATGATCGATCGTGAAGAAGAGACCCTTCTGTTTGTCACACACCCAGGGGAGATGGTGGGTCACTTGGCTGTGCTCACAGGGGAGCCCCTCATCTACACCATCCGAGCTCACAGAGATTGCACCTTCCTCTCCATTTCCAAGGCTCACTTCTATGAGTATGACCAAACTCCTCCATTTGTTTGTTTGGGTTGTACACACATGAAAACACACCCATGTCTTTAACATTGCAGGATAATGCGTGAGGAGCCACGGGTGGTGCTGAATGTGGCTCACACCGTGGTGAAGAGGGTGTCACCATTTGTCAGACAGATTGACTTTGCCCTGGACTGGATGGCTGTGGAGGCCGGCCGTGCCGTCTACAGGTATCTCCTCTATAGACCCAAAACAACTGGATATGTCAGAAAGGCAAACAGTGATTAAATGATTTCATGGTAACTGGTTTGCTTACTCACTGCTGATAATTAATCTAATCAGAATATATCGAATTCTTAAAATCATGACGTGTGTGAAGTTGTATTTGATTTTGCTCTTTCTTGATTATGTATTTCATGAAGAAGGTGCTATCATTTTTGTGGGAAGCCTCCATGTTCTCCCTCTGCCTCTGCCAACTCTGGCTTCCTCACACTGACTATAAACGTGCACATTAAGTTAACTGACAATTGGAAATTGCCTGTAGAAGTGAATGTGTCCTCACCAAGGTGTCTTTCCAATGGACGGCTCTCGATAACGCTATTTGTGTTTAGACAAGGAGACAAGTCAGACAGCACATTCATCGTCCTGAGTGGACGACTGCGCTCTGTTATTGCTAAGGATGATGGGAAGAAGGAGCTGGCTGGAGAGTATGGTCGCGGAGACCTAATTGGTGTGGTGAGTGGGCGGCATGATTTTTTTTATTACAAAAACTAGACGAAAGGTTAACAAATGGAAGAAAACAATTTATTTTGAACGAAAAGACAAATATAGGTCACACTTCCGGTGGAAATCTTTTAGGAAATACAAATTACAGTGCCCCTTTTGTGTGGCACGATCAGGTTGAGGCCGTCACGCACATGAACCGAGCCACCACGGTCCACGCTGTCAGGGATTCTGAGCTGGCTAAGCTGCCAGAAGGAGCACTGAACTCCATCAAGAGGAGGTATCCTCAGGTTGTCACAAGGCTGATTCATTTGCTGGGACAGAAGATACTAGGCAACATGCAGCAGATGAACGGACCTCTGGCTGGTACTCACACACTCATTACATCAATAGGTACCATGTCAAGGCCACTTTGATTCAGACACATGAAAAGGATCCATCAGCCAATATGGCAAAAAAAAAAGAAAGAAAAAAAGTTGTAACTTAAGTTCCAAATCAGGTTCAGATAGATCAACAGGAGCTTTGATTTTAAAAAAGACATTAAGAGCATATGGAACATTATATTGCTTTTATGTTTACTGTGTGAAACATCCAATGAGAAAAAGTTCCTGTCCTCTGCAGCTCGGAGTCTGGCTCTCACCACCCCCACTAGTAAATGGGATGCTGGGAATCCAGCCTCCAACCTGTCCACAGTGGCCATCCTGCCTGTGTCTGAGGAGGTTCCCCTCACATCCTTTACTCTGGAGCTGCAGCATGCTCTCAGTGGCATCGGTACACACACACACACACACACACACGCACGCACACAGCTGCCTGAAGAGTCAAGCAGAAACCACTCCCTCCGTGGATTGTGTTGCGTTTTGGCAGGAACAGGTTGGATATTGGCAGACAGGAAGCCGTCGATTGGCATGATGATCATGATGATGAAGGCATCATGTAAAACCCATGTTAACACCAACTGCATAGAACGTGGATGACGGCTGTTCTTGATATTTTACCTTCCAAATGTTTCATGTTCAGGTCATCTTGACATAAACTTTTACCGCCATTCTGGTGGTAAAACCTGGACTTGTCCCTTTAACCAGATCCATGCTGTTTTAAATGGGTTCTCCACTTTGATCTCCAAATCTTCACTTTGATTTACTTAGATTTTAAAGCATTTCATTGAAAGTACTTGATCTATTTCTGTATTCTGAAGGTCCCACTCAACTCCTGACGAGTGATATCATCAAACAGCGACTAGGCTCTGCTGCTCTTGACAGGTAAACATTTGATGAAACTGTAAATTGAGCAGTCCTAGCAAATGAGACTAAGTTCCAATTTTGCTGAGGTTCCATGAGGAACACTGGTCGTTTCTCCAACAAACAAGGGAGATAATTGAGATTGATACGATTTGAAGTCATTTACTACAATCTAATAATGAAATTCTTATTGACAAACAGTTGTTTTAGTTGCATTCATCTACAAACAGTAAGATTTGTACTTCTCCTCTGAAGTGTCCATGAGTACCGTCTGTCCAGTTGGCTCGGGCAGCAGGAGGACATCCATCGCATTGTCCTCTACCAGTCAGACTCTGGTCTAACGCCTTGGACCCAACGCTGTATCCGCCAAGCTGACTGCATCATCATCGTGGGCCTGGGTGAGCAGGAGCCAACTGTGGGGGAGGTTAGTGTTAATCTTATGGATTACGTAAAATGGTGGACACAGATTCTGGGTCTGAAAAGCAAAGCCAATGCTGATGATCCATAAACTAAGCTTTCTATCTGATGACCATCAGGCTGTGACTGCACTAGTAATATTGAAGTTTATTGAAAAAGTTCCTTCTTCTCTTGCTCTCTCTCTCTTTCTATATATATATATAAAGTTCCAGCTTTCACTATTGTGTGTCTCCTGTTAAATTATATGTGAGCAAACACTGACTTGGAATTTGCACTTCAGCCATCTGGGCCACTATTACACAAGAAGTACAGTCACACTTATATAGTAAGACCTTTTTGTCAATGAATGATTGATTTCTATTTTGCAAGGGATATTTTTTCTGAGAAAACATATTGGATTTCTTTGTCTAGCTATAGAATAAATTTGGATTGTGCCCAGAAATAGACAAGGCTCTGTTGCTGGAATCTAAAGGAACGTAAAGTTAAGTTCTTGTGCTTTAGCCAAGTCATTCTTACATTCACTACAACTGACATCTACTGCTTCATGAGTGGATCAGCAGCCATTCTGCAGTGGATCTCACTGATGAGCCCAGTGGAATCTCTTTGCCTCTTTTTCCTCTCCTCCACCTACAGTTGGAGCGAATGTTGGAGGGCAGCTCAGTTCGGGCTCAGAAGCAGCTGGTGTTACTGCACAGGGAGGACGGTCCACCACCCAAAGGGACAGCCGAGTGGCTGAACATGCGGAGCTGGATCTCCAGACACCACCACCTGTCCTGCCCCCGCAGGGTATTCTCCAGAAGGAGTTTACCTAAGCTGGTAATAACCTCCAACAATGGACAATTCCTGTCCAGTTTGCAAATACTTAATATACTTAATTTCTCTCTCTCTCTTTCTTTCTGTGTGCGTGATTTTCAGAGAGAGCTGTACCAGCGGGTGTTTGAAAAATCTCCAGATCGCCACTCTGATTTCTCACGCCTGGCCAGGATCCTGACAGGAAACAGCATCGCCCTTGTTCTTGGTGGAGGAGGTGCCAGGTAGATCTATATGGTAACACATTTAACACAGTAGCATTGTGAAATCCAAAGGTTTCACAATCCAAAGTTCCAAAGGAAAAATCCCAGTCTGAATCAAATCCACTGGTCTGCCAGGTTTTTGTCGTGCTTAGGATGGGTATTTAAATGTGTGTTAAAATAAGGGGGATATCATTTAGGATCCCACATTGGTTGAGTTAAACAACAATGTTGTATTCTTGATGCATTAATGACACCACGACAGTTTTGGTTTACCAGTCAGGCTGGTTTGTAATACATTATAGAGTATGAAATAAAGTGATGGAGTGCAAAAAAATTTTTGTTTGAAACCTTTCTGAAGATTTTTTTCATTTGGAAACTCTTTGGACAAAATCTATTTCACGCTGTAGTGAATTTCTGACTCTGTCTTAGTGATGTATGTTGCATTGGCTGGTTTTATTTTTCAGTGATGCCACTCACTGCTTTGTTAACTTCTGCTTTGAAGCCTTCTGTCTTTAATTGAAAAGTCACCATTTCGGTTTATGGAGCTGGGGTGGCATGAGGGCTGGATTTGATATGATCCATCCTTTATCCTGACTGTGTGGTACAGTCTCTCAGTCACACAGTAGCCCAGCCCACCTAATACCTCCGCTGCGTTCTGGTTTATTTTCATTCACTGCCTATGGTTCCACCCCTTTTTATAGATTTTTAGATTCAGAATAACTTACATATGTAGTTATCATTGAATGTTATCATATATTTTGTTATATTTCTTGGTACCTGTGTTAGTCTGTCAGTACAACATTAACATTTTATTAACCCTCTGCTTAAAACAGTACAAACAGAAAACAAGAAAAAGAAAATTAGCGCATACAGTACATGGTGAGCATGTTGTAGGTTACTTGTACCTTTCAATGAGCAGGTGGGTTCCTCTTGTTATTATTATGATTAATGTGTTTCTTTTTCTCACTGCTCTGGCTTGTCCTGGAGCTCTGACAAGGTAGGGACTGTACTCCTCTCAGCTGTGATCCGAGAATACGGGTGGTCACCTGAGTACACTAGATACTAGTTACACAGAGGATGCTTTTACATATGACCGTCTGAATGAAGGATAGAACATATGTTTAGACTATTTCTTTAGTCATAGCATCCACTCATTGAATGGGTTTGTGTGGACAGTGCCCTTTATCTGTGCTCCTGTGTCTCTCTAAACTGCTTTGACTCATTTTAATAGCTGACTCGTTCAGCTGAAACTTCTTCAATTGATATATTCTTATTGGAATGATTTGAGGCAGCATGTCTTCACATAATCATAAAACTATCTCTAACATAATAAAATAACTACCACCAATGACCTTGGCAAAATTATAAAAATATTTGAAGAAAATGTGCATTAGAAGTCATAATGTAATTTGCTGGATATCTTCTCAGGGGTTGCTCTCAGGTCGGCATCCTGCGGGCGCTGAAGGAAGCGGGGATCCCTATCGACTTGGTGGGAGGCACCTCCATTGGCTCCTTTATGGGGGCGCTATATGCTGAAGAGAAGAGTTACAGTCGGTCGAGGGTCCGTGCTCGGGAATGGGCCATGGTGATTTCTCATCCTATTAAACATTTGAAACTTTAAGTTGAATCTTCACTGCTAATATTATGGCTGTAAATCACATTTTTTTGTTACTAAGAATAAACAGATTTGTTTACATCCGTCTGTAATGCCCTTCCTAGGACATGACCTCATACTTTAAGAAGATACTGGATTTGACATACCCAGTTACATCCATGTTCTCCGGAGCTTCCTTTAATTCCAGTGTCAGTTCTGTCTTCAAGGACAAACAGATAGAGGTAAGTACTTTTTACCAAGCCTTTATTGTATGCTATTATTTTTGATTAATATAACTAAAATGCCACACGAAAAAAATTACATCTAGTTTTGTTCCAATAAACTTAACAAACGCACCAAAAGTGATTGATTTCTCAAATGCTTTTTCTGATTATTACAAATCATAATCGCATGATCACTGATGTTACTTTTTCTGACTTTCTCTGGCTCTCCTCTGCTAGGACCTTTGGTTGCCATATTTCAACATCACGACAGACATCACAGCTTCCTCCATGAGAGTTCACACTGACGGTCGGTTTCATTTTAAAAAACATGAAATGACAGCTTCATTGCGATCCTTAATGAATCTAGGTAGACTGGGCAGTTGCCAGCCCAAAAATGAAATGCTGATTGGATACAGTTCAATAAATTGAACACGAGTCTTTGATATATGAAATGACCTCGGCTGAAGATAGTAAATAGACATGAAGTGAATTTATTTAATATCTTCTAAAGTCAGACATCTGTCACCCTGTTAATACTTCACTTCCTCTCTCTTCAGGGTCATTGTGGCGTTATGTCAGAGCCAGCATGTCCCTATCTGGTTACCTGCCACCCCTTTGTGATCCTAAAGATGGGCATTTACTCATGGATGGAGGATACATCAACAACCTGCCTGGTGAGGAGTGGGCTGGGTTTTGGAAATATATTTATGAATTTATGATAACTTCTGATAATGACCGGGATAATGTGCTTCCTCTTCAATCCTAACTTGATTTGAAAGTGCATTATTTTAATGCTACTTTGTTTCCTGCAGCCTGAAGTGTAAGACCAGTATTTCTGCTGTGGCATTCATACCTCTGTTTAAATGGACTGATGCTGGATTATGTCACAGCACTTACCTGGAATAACAGACAACATAACCTAAATTATCAAAGTAGAAAAATCAAAACCTTTTCAGCCAGGCCAATTATTTTTCCCAATATTTAGTGTTTTCTGATTGCCATATATATATATATATATATATTAGAAAAGGCTTGATTTGATATTGTGATTATTTTGGAGCGTGTGTTGTGTGGAGCCGTGAATATTATACAGTGAGGTGTTTCTTTCATGTTCCGTTACACCTTTATGTTGACAAAATAATAGAAACACCCAGTCTTTGGTATTTGCTCTGTGAAAAAAACTTTCAATGCATCAGTCCCTTTGTGTTATCTAGCTGATGTGGCTCGCTCCATGGGGGCCAAGGTTGTCATTGCAATTGATGTTGGGAGCCGTGATGAAAGAAACCTGACCAACTATGGTGACTCCCTGAACGGCTGGTGGCTGCTGTGGAAACGATTCAACCCGCTGGCTGAGAGAGTCAAAGTACGCACTTACTGTGACCTTCGTCTGCTTTTCCCATTCAGCTAATGAAATCTGTGTGCCGCTTGTCCACGCTAAGCACTGAACATTCCAGCATTGCTGAACTCTATTTGTCTTTCTTCCAGGTCTTGAACATGGCAGAGATTCAAACAAGGCTGGCTTACGTGTGCTGTGTGCGGCAGCTGGAAGAGGTCAAAGACAGTGAATACTGTGAGTACATCCGACCCCCCATCGACCACTACGGCACACTCGAGTTTGGAAAGTTCGACGAGATCGCTGTGAGTTCAATGTCTCCTCTTCGATGTCATTCCTAATCATCCTATGGCCTGACTCTCACCCTGACGCCTCCTTCACTGTTGCTGCAGGAGGTCGGATACCACCATGGGAAGACCCTGTTTGATGTGTGGCAGCGCAGCAGAGTGGTGGACAACATGCTCAAAGACAGACATCAGGAGGAGTTCCACAAAACCAAAGCTGGCCATGTCAGGGCAACATCCATACACCAGTGACCTGGTCATTTAAATAACAGCAACATCAAATTACAGCAGTAGTTGAGTGTGAATAGCACAAAACGAACAAAAAAATAGAAATGATAATGTTATCCATATGATCTCTTTTTAGTAAACACAAAGATGATTAGAGGTGAAAGTCTAAAGTCTGCAGCTGGTCAGGATGCCTTTGTCAAAATGTGGTGAGGACAAGCACAAGGTTGCCCAGCTTCATTAGAAGAGAGACTCTCATAATTTCTTAGAGTGAGGTCCAGGAAATGTCTTAAAAATGTGATCTGTGCTCGCAGTAATTCCTAGAGCTGGTCGCCTTCACTCGAGTGTCAGACCTCCTCCACATTTAGGGAAGATTTAGGGAAAGGCTGTTGGTCTTCCACCACGCTGGTCTCCTTCGCCTCAGGAAGTGTTATTCTTGTGTTGAAGGCGTCACTGATGACCTGGACTGACCATAGAAGTCCAAGATTCAGTTGAAGAGGACTAGTTAGCTAATGTTCAGTTAAGTGTTGTGGGAATATTGCGTTGCAGGCTGAGCTGAAGTCAGTCAATAGAAGCTCTTTCCTAAGAGTGCAGGGGTGAGTAAAGAGTGAAGATGTTATGGTGCCTTCACTGGTGCAGTTTGGACTCTAAACAGATGAAAGGGGTCCAGGTGTGATTGGAAGGTGAACAGTGGAATAAGTTTTGTCTCTCAGAACAGTTTTCTACAGTGTAGCGGAACAACACCTGGAGTTAGAAGTGTAGCTCTTCAGTGAAGTTTGTCCACACAAATATTAGTGCATTAAGTTGGTAGTACACATATAGGGACATGAATGTTTTAAGTGTTGGCGCTGTTTTATGGATTTCCGTTCTCGTTATTTAATCAAAAATGAATAGGATGATGATGTGTATCTTTCAGGTGGTCACCTGTCCAAATGCCTCCTTCACTGACCTGGCAGAGATTGTGTCAAGAATAGAACCCGTCAAGAATGCCTTAATCGACGGTTAGTTACCAAGATGTCACATATGGCTCTCTGTCTTCCTTTACATATATGTAGAAAAATAGTTTAAATCTCAAAAAAAAAAAAACAAACAAGTGTGCTTTTGATGTTCAGAGCAGAGATCATTGTTGAATTTCAATCACAGAAACTCTAAAACATTAAAAACTAATACTTAGAAGTACAAAGTATTACTGTAGTAGTACGTGTGACTATCCTGAAGTGCAGTGGATGGTAACACCATCTCCTGCTTTGTGCTTTCAGAGGAGCTGTCTGATGAATACCAGACAGACTATGATGAGATTGAAAGCGCAGTTTCTGACTTTGAGGCGTTCACCCCGGGCAGTGAACAAACGGAGGAAGAGGAGACAGCAGACACTGCTGAAACAGTACGTATGTGTCCGTGCAATTGCATTTGATGTTAACAAAAGGAATAATTAGTTACAATAATTATTATTAATTACGTTATTAAGAAATAACAGAAGCAATAATAAACTTTTCTCTTTTGCACAGGATGAAGACATACAAATCCGAGATTGACTCCAGCTAAAGAACTCTTCATGACTTCCATCAAAGTTCCGAAGACCTGTCAGGCTCCTGGCCTCGATGTACAACATGATATTCAAGAAACGCACTGAGTTTGCATTGCAGACATGTCACTGCCAGTTATAGTAATATCAGGTAACTGCCAGGTAGCATGATCAGTGACCTGCACATGGACACAGAACTGCAAGGTAAAAAAGTATCAGTTTGATTTGGAGCCTAGATGTTTTTCAGTTTCGATGATCTAAACAGGAGAACCCAGGTCTTCATTCATCAAACCCTCTGGGAGATCTGGGTTTTTAAAGAAGGAAAATCAGACAACCCCATCACCTCTTTGGGAGAAATCTGGGACAGTAGAGAAAAAGTAGTTTGCTAACTTGTTGGAAAAAAGTGTAATACTATATTTTGCTTGTTTTGAACAACAATTTATAAATAGTAATGTAGCCTCACATTTAACGTTAGACAACCAGGTCATGCACAAATGCACTTCAGTCTGTCAGCATATTTCATTTTATGCTGTGCCACTTTCTGCAAAGCTGCTTCTTTCCATGATAAGCTCAGATTCATTAAACTCTACACTGCACTTCACAATGTTTACGTATAAGTTTAAGCGGTACATTTATTTCTGTGTATTTCAAGTAGTGTTACCTTCATGAGGATGATGAAAGGATGCTGTAGATGTGACTAATGTGACTAAACTTTTCACACGCCAAACATGTTTCATGTATGTGTTTCTTACATGAACCTGATTTTTGAGAAAGCGTGGCATGTATGTGGCAGTGCAAGCAGATGTAGGGGAGCACGGGGGTGGTGGTGTTTTACATTCACCTGAAATGGTGCAAAAACTGTCTCCTCCCTGATTCCCTTTCAATCTGCAGTAGTAGTCTCAAGTGTCAGATTGAAATGGAGCATCGTCGCAGTTATCCCCAGAGATTTTTTACTAACTGTAATGCGAACATCCCTTGATGTAACTTTGTGAGGAAGTCAAAGAGCTTTAAACCTTCATTCAGTTTAATCTGCATCAGGGGGCCAATCCCCTGGTTATAAATACAAGTCAGATTGTTCCGAAATCTATGGGAAGATGTCCCTACCTCTTCCTTTTGGTTTCAGAAAAGAAGGCGACCAAGGGACGCCAGCTCACAAAGCAACAAGTGGCCTCACAGAGAGTTGACTTGAGTTGATTTGAGCAAGGCTGGATGGATGAAACTGCAAATTTACTGCATTTTGTCAAAGAACTCATTTTAATTGGAACAGTACAAACAAGTGAGCATTTGGAGCATTATTTTTATCTGGCATCATGTGATTACAATATAGATAATTGATTCTAATCACTCATAGAGAACATATCTGACTAAAAGAAATGACTATATACAAAAAAAAAAAACAAACTTGTGAAATACATCACTGGCAAGAAGCTGTAACATTTTTAGAACCATGATGTGTATTTTTCACACAGTACAATAAAAACTGTGTACCTGATGTTTATCGGTGATGGCTTTCTGAGTCACTGAGTGCGGTCTTGTATCCACTGGCTGAACCGACCTGAGTACTTGGTAGGTCTAACTGTGGAAAAAGCTCTGCCTGGGTAGCGAAGGCTTTTCCAAAGGTTCTCTAGTCTTTTCTTCAAGTTGTACACAGTAAAAATGTCTATAATACCCACAAAGTAGCGCTGCTCTGGCCCGTCAATCACATGAATGGCATTTTTGCAGTTAGGCAGTAGTCTGTGATGATGCTCGTGGAATTCCTGCAGTATGGAGTCAGTCCTAGTTTCTTGTGTGGGGCTGGTTATCTCCTGGAGGGGGATCACTTCGCTTGTACCCTCAGCGGCTGCCTGAGTTTGGGTCGACCCACAGTCTGTAGTATCTGCTGCCACCTCAGCCATGGGCTCCAGGAGCGGAACAGTAGAAGGGTCTGATTCTGTGGGACTGGCATCCAAGTCCACAGACCTACACAACAGACAAGAGTCACACACAGGTTTTCTCTTACATGAGTCCAAAAAAACCAAGATTAACCAGGTTTTCATAAATCTAATAAACCCAGACCAATTCTGAATTCAAAACACATCATAGTGATCACAGAAATAGAAGCCTGAAGACAAAAATTAATGTTAACAGTTACTGAGCAGCACATGTAATGAATAAGACTAGACCTTTAAAGGCAATTAATTCAGGATTTAACCCAACTCGAAATTAAACTTTTAGCTGGGTTTACTATTATTTTCTATTAATAAACTAAGTACCTCTTACTTGTGTGTAGAATATTCACTTAAATATAAGTAGCAAATTTCTGTCTCTTTAGCCTAAAGCTGAGTAAAGTAAGCTTCTACTAAAGTTGACCATTAAGAATCTGCATGGCAGTTTT
Organism: Echeneis naucrates; assembly: GCF_900963305.1. NCBI lineage: Eukaryota > Metazoa > Chordata > Actinopteri > Carangiformes > Echeneidae > Echeneis > Echeneis naucrates. The sequence continues at coordinate 3,058,111 of NC_042519.1, read as the reverse complement.
AGTTTGTAGTATTTGGTTTGACTTCTTCTCTTTCTTTTGTTTGGTTGTTGCCCAAGCTCTCACAGCTTAACCACACTGAACATACACTGACTCAAGGACAACACAGCAGTCTCAAAGAGATCATTCAGCTTCTGTGTCATGGTGGTGTGAGAGTATCAATATAATTGATGTTCTGTTGTGGACAAATGTGTTTTAGCCACTTTTTAAAAAAAAGAGATGGTGGCTGACTTGATGAAGAATCGAATCTACTGCAGGTAGTGCACTGACTTACTAAGACACTGTGTCTTATACAGCCTAAGGTCTGAACTCCCTGAATCACCTAGTCTGTCAGTGCTAATGTTGTACCCCAGTGTAATGTGTCCTTGACTTCCATGGAAACAGCTTTGTTAAAACCCACATTGTGGTACGAATAACAACATTTGCCAGGGAGTGTTTTCCTTCCAGCTCATCCCGATGCAAAGGTTGTTGGGCCAGCAGGAGACTGTAGTCCAGCACATTGAGCTCCTTAAGAAAGGCAGCATCCGCTTTCACTTGACTGGTGAACCAGGATTTCTCTGGACCTGCAGCAACAAAATTAATAACCACAGTAACGTTTCCATTGTGTGTGTCTCAATTTGTGACTAAGGTGAAACAGACACGTCATTTACTGTGTGACTACAGAAATAAATAGAGTAGTCAGTTTAGGGGTGAGGACACTTACCTAATGCAATGGATCCTTTGAAGTTATTGTCCTTCAGCACTTTTATTATTTGTTTTCCCCCTGTGTCAGGGTTGGCCCACCTGCCCACTTCAGCTCCTTTAATATCATATCTATACAACAAAATTGCTATTTCAAACAACCGTAAAATATATCAATAAATCCACAAAACAAAACATTCTGACAACGTATATACTGCACCTAATATTGATCCTCTCATCAGGGTAAAACACACTCTGCATCACAATGAAGTACTTCTGGAAAGATCACAAACAACACTTGTATAGTAAAAGGTAGATATAATGGCCTCATTATTAAACTGATGAAATACCTTTATCTGGTTCGGAATAACAATCCTGTGGACGCCTGGAAAGAAGAGAAGGATGCATGTTATTTAATCATGTCACTAATCAGCTATTAGTGACGTAAAAAAAGTGATTTATTATTTTTAAAGAGGGAATAACTTTAGGATGTTTCTCACACAGTGGTATTACTTCTCTGATTACATATCACTAATTGAATCTTTAATTTATCTCTACTTAGCAGCCTACAAACACCTTAGCAGGCCATTTCCTCTGAAGGATGTAACGCCCAACTGGGACACAGATACTGTGTCAGCCGCTGCCAGTTCCAAGTTATCAAGCTGCACAAAGAAATTAACGATGCTATCTACTTTAACCACTCTGAAATGTCAGCGAGTTTTGGATTCTGCTCTCAGACTACTCACTACTTTCTGACTGGGGTTCAAACATGTGGTTGAGGCTCCTCATTCCTGTTTGTCCTGTCAGCCTGGTGGTGGTTGGGGTGTAAAACCTGGTCCAGGTTTTTTTGTGATGTTGTTGATGATGCCATTATGATGTTTTTTTCATACTTTTATGTGGGAAAATCATGTTAAACTAAGTATTTATCATACAAAAGTAGTTTCAGGCTTTAAAACATGTCTGGAGAGTCCTTGAATACTTTGAATACTATAATTTATATCAAACTATATATTTTTTTATCTTTAATTACCGTATTTTCCGCACTATAAGGCGCACCTAAGAGCCTTCAATTTTTTCAAAAACTGACCATGCGCCTTATAATCCGGTGCGCCTTATATATGGATCAATATTGATATTGATCCATATATATATCTGCCAGTGGATCGTAAATGCCTGGGCTGATATATCAGTCTCAACTGTGGTCCGAGCTTTCAGGAAGGCAGGAATTGTCACTGAACTGCCAGACAACAACAGCGACACTGACTCGATTAATGACGACTTTGATGAGACGGAGCCGGGCGTGTTGGATGCCGCATTCGCCCAGCTGTTCAATTCGGACACTGAAGAAGAAGAATTCGAGGGATTGGTAGATGAGGAATGAACTGATAAAGTGAGCTTTACGTGTTTCTTTTGTGTGTTTACAGTTGAACAAGGTTGGTCATATTGTGAATATGGACATTAACGCGTAACGTAACGTAACCCCAGCCTCTACTGTAGCGCCTTATAATGCGGTGCGCCTTATATATGGAAAAAGTTTTAAAATATGTCATTCATTGAAGGTGCGCCTTATAGTGCGGAAAATACGGTACATTTTTCTGTGTTACACCACAGCAAACATTTCGGATGTGTTTTATTGTTAATGTGGATGCATTTTGGGAGGGGCTTGGTTACATTAAAACATATTTTGGGAATCAAGTTTGGGAAAGACAGATTTAGGATATAATTTAGTTCAAGTTGATTAGCCAAGCACTTTTTAGACTGTTGCAATGTCCTTTTATTATGGCGGAGCAGTGCAATGGTAACATAATCACTCTTACCTAGAAATCTCACCATCAACGAATGGGGAAATTTTTCCAAGTGGTCCATATATGCCTGGAGATTGGACAGGAGAAACCTGACCTCACGTCTGCTCTGGGTTTTCAAAAAGAACCTCTTGTCATTCCTGAAACCAAGCACAAACTTGTCACCTGAGAATAATATAAATCTTGGTCTTCTTGTTAGAGGAAGCTGTGTAAACTATGGTTAAGTTGCTTTATCTGTGTCGAGAGTGTCAGATATGTAAACAACTGGAGCCAAAGCTGCTCCAGCAGTTCTAAATGATATAAACCCCACAGATGTGTCAAATACATTAATTCATAAACAAAATATTAGTTCTTTGTTAATTGACAAATAATGGTTTGAGACAACATCATAAAAATGGCAAAATGGGACCTACAGAATTTGTGTTTTGATTAAAAATGGGATTTGAAGAGTTCCTACTTTTGAAGTTGGCCCAGTCTTACACTAAATGCACTGAATCTCTTGGAACAGCTCTTTGGTACCTTGAAGGAACAGCTACCAGGTCAGTTGCCATATCAGAAAAAAGTCAGTGGCTTCTGACCTTTGTGAAATATCATGCAAAGCTCATGAGTTACTTCCACACTTTGCTCCTCATTTCATGAAAACCGTTTCCTGCATTGTCTCTACCTGTTGGAGCTGGACAGTTAGGATAAGTCAAAAGGGTTTGTGTGACAGAGGGTTATGCTCACGTGACAAAGAAGTCTGCCTTGCTTTTGGAGTTGCTTACAAACTGAAGGTAGTAGCCACCAAGACAGAGGGAGTTCATATACTCCTCCTCTGTGATGTCCAGTGAACGCCTCAGTTTAGCAAACACTGGTGCTGCAAACGTCTGCATCTGATACCCCTGGAGGGTGAGGATGGAACAGGTCAAAGATCAAATAGGTGATCATACATGACGGCATTATCCAACTGTCTCTATTTAAGGCTTTGAAAATGTGAGAACAACTGCTTGCCTCATGGGTGTGAGTTTCCTCTGCTTTGAAATGTTCAGCTGTTAGCGTGTCCTGTGAAAAAGTTCAGATGTACAGGAATAAAATTATATCTGTATCATATCATATTTACACTGCAGCCTTAAATAATAGTTCACCTGCTCTGGCGTGTCCATAGTGGCCTGAATTAAAGCCTGCATTCCCTCTTTCATCACGGATGTCAGATGGAAGAACTCATGCTCAGGATTGATCTCAAACACTCCGAGCATCCTCCATCGGCGTCTCAGCTGCCACCAGTATCTCCGCCTGGCAGTTGTAGAGGCACCTGTAGGTCTTCTCTGGGCCATCTGTTCCACAAACCAGCCAAAAAAAACATACTTCTGTCTTCAACCACAGTATGTGTTTGGACGTTGGACACAAGGGGACAATTATTTAAATTATCTATTTATTTGGACAATTTGTATAGTAAAAAGATAGAGAGCAGGAGAGATCATGATGTATACTTCAACTCACCATTATTGTTTTAATATTATTTCATTTGTATTTCTGTACATTTTTCGCACTCCTTTTTAACCAAATGTTTTCATGACACTTGTTTCACGTATAAATGGAGTCAAATTTCCTGTATGTATATACATACTGGACCAATTACGCTGATTCTAATTCTGAGCATCTGTGTAGATTACTTACACACAATATGCAAACACACTTCACATACAGTGAAATACATCATGAGTAAAATCTCAGAAGTTAGATTTCCATTCTTTTAAAATGATCCTAGAAAGCTGAATCACACAGGAAACTCTTACCTGGACTGTCTCGTATAGACTAAACCGAGAAACTCAGCAAATGTTTCATACAACTTGTCTTCTTACAAGGTGCCCTCGCCTGAAATGTCTCTTGTCTTTGTGTGTAATGTTCCCTCCCATTCAATTCTACCGCATTCCCAACAGGTTAGGCAAGATCATCAGGGTGTGCCAAACGGAAGGTGTGCAGCTGGAATTTCTTAACTGTGGGTGCTACCAGGAGGGAAGCCCTGGGGAGAGGAAATCCAGACATCCACAATTCATCTGTCACTGAACTCATGAGAAAATAAGATGAAAGAGAAAAAGTCAGACAAACACAGTGACTGAAAATCTGCACTCTAACTTCCACATTCACACTCACCGTTTTTCCGCTTCCCTTCATAATGTATCAGATTATTACAGTTATGTCTCTCTGGTTGAGACCAAATCTTTTGACTGTCCTTGTTAATCAGAGACATTTTTGAATGATGACGTGACATTTTATCTGTGGATATGAAGCTTTGGGGCAGCTGTGGTCAAACACACAAGCTGGTCAGGAAACAGCAGGTGTGTAAACCAACAAAAGAGAAAAGACACTATATACTAACAATTTTGAGTTTGGTAATGTTCAATGTTACTGTATGGCTCAGCTGTTACTCTTAAGCGTCTTCATCATGTCAGATTTCTGTCTCTGTTTTGATAGCAGAGAGAATGCATTATAGATCCTACCAACTGTTGGGGGTGTCAGCCTTCACTTGACTGGAATGGATAATGAAAATGTACACTGCTACTGAAAGAGCACAGCCTGATTCACACAATTTGAATGAGCTCAATTCAATAAAACAGCAGCAGGTTGTTCACGACTCTGCAAAGAAGAAAATGGCAGATGTTTTTATCAGCCTCAATGCCAAACAAAACTTGTATACATATTTACTAACCCAAGTATATGCTGACTAGGTCTTTTGGCCCTATCAAACACAACTAGCCTAAAGCAACAAAAAAGAGACACTACCGTTCCTCTCGCATCATTTGTTGGAAGCATCAACAGGACTAAGGTCTCTGGTTTGGATTAATCAATTATTCTTTTGGTCCAGTTTAAGGACAATGCACAGAGAATTTAGGAAGTTCAATTTTAAACCACAATATCATTTTTAAAGACCAACGTGCCATCATAATGGGGTAAATGAAGATTTGATTCACTTGCTCTACATTGATAGGTGACAGCATTTCTGCACTTCCCCGTTTGATCGTCACACACTAAGGTTCATACTCTCGTGCAGAAGCAACAAAATGGGGTAGAGACACCACCTATCAGTTAGCACAGCAGCTAACATTTGCAGCTACCAGCAAACTGGGCCATCAGTGGGAAGGAGCCAGTCACCTTTTATTAGCAAATTTATTCCCACTGATATTTATGGAGATTTAAGAAAAGAGCTCAGAATCAAACTTACTAAAATCTTAAAAATTAATTTTTACATAATCTAAGTTGAACAATAACTTTTACATGTGCAAACACATAATTTCACCTTTTACATGTGTGAAGTTGTTTTAGATATGTATCACATAGCTTCAGTGTTTTTTTTTTTTTCAATCCACAGTGCTTTTTATTCAGCTGTTAAGAACACGCATCACTTAAAAGAGCAAAACAGAATCTTTGTGAATACATCAGTAGAAAACCATTACAACTGTTATTATTTATGTTCTCAGTAGGACACCATTAAAAACCATAGTATAAAATACTTTAAAGATATAAGAAATACTGTCACTTTGTCATTCAGTAAATCAGGCAACATGTTCCCTATGAAAGCTCTTCTACCTGAGCCTGGAAAGCTTATAAAGTCATGAACATCCTCCTGCTCCTTAAAGACAAACACCCTGATTTCATTGACACCTCTTTTTGCTCCATGTTTATGCAGCTCAACTACATTATTCAGAACAGCTCATAAAGATATTTCCATTACAGTCTGTTCGTCAGGATTTGTAGAATTTACCGACTTGTTTACTTTGAGGTGTAGAATACTGAGGGATTGTTATACTGCTTGGCAATAGAGATTAAACTATATAGCACCGCACAGAATAAATCAACCTGTGGTGATGTCGCTGTAACTTCAATCAAATTGCAGAACTTCAGGTATTAATTTTTTGCATTCTTTGTGTGACTTGCAAGACACAGAGTATGATTGGCTCATACTATGTATTTAATACTGTCATGCGGAGAGAACCTGTGCTTGAGAGCTTAGTACGTATAGAGAGTGTAAAAAGGTAACAGACTTGAAGTTAAATAGGAAGATTCTGCAGCAAAGAAAAGATCTGATGATTTAAAACTTACAAGCAAATCTAGACATTTGTGGAATCAGTACTGAAAACTATCTATCCGAAATGTAACCAAGCAGGTTAGTCAGGCTGAAATTAGTCATGTCTTAATGTCTGCCCCATCTTTTTACAGGTTTAATTACTCTTCACTGTAATAAAACAGCATGAAATTACAAGTCAAGTTACATTCATAAACATGACTGAAGTTGTATTGAGAGCTGAATTAAACCAGATGGAGCAAAATATTAAATATATTAACATTTCAACATTCATGTCAGCTGTTTTGATCAAATCTTAAATAGTGATTATATTCACAATTTGGCATGAAGTTGTTTGCAAAATTCAAATCATCACAACTTTTCTTTGCTAAAAACACCTGGGTTTTCATATTGTCATCACTGTCCCGTTCCAGTGAGGTTGCGTTTCTAAATCTGAGTCCAATGCAATAATACAAAAATGTAAATATAAATAACAAAGCTAAAATGTTTCAGATGCTAATATTAATAGCATTAAGACAAATATGAATGGATACTAATTGGCACAGAGAGCAAACCTCCTGCAAAGGCACAGTGCTCCGTTTACAGAAAAGAAAATCAATAGTGATTTAGAACCAGGCCAACGGGGGGGGGGGGGGGGGGGGGGGGGGGGGCACACGCACGCACACACACACACAATCTGAGTTAAATCAAGCAATCAAACTGACACAACAAACTGGGGGCTGGTACATTAACACTGTTAAACTGTAGACTTGATGTTTTGTGGGTTGGAGACTGTGGGGGCAGCCGCCATGCAACAAGGAGCTCAAGGGTTAACAGGGCCCTGCATCATCTATTAAACCTTTTCAGTGAGCTAGTCCAAACAGGATTTCCCTGGCAAGAGCACCCGGGGACAATAAAGGCTAGATTGAAGCACAGTGAGTCAGGCAGTAGCTTGGCAAACTGGTGTCCAGTCAGCAGACCTCGTTCTTTCACTGCTGTGGAGCACCGTGGAGAGTGGAGTCCTGAGTAGCTTGTGCAGTTCCAGTTGTGGCATCTTTTGATAGCAGCTGCTCCGCCGGACACAGGAACACCAGCATTACTGTTATGTTATCACTCGAACCAGCTTCCTTAGCATAACTTACCAAGTGCTGAGCCACTCTCAGACCAATTTTGTCCTCGGAGTGTTTGGCTGTGTCTTGTCCTCCTTCGGGCTCACCAATCTGCTTTAGTGCATCCAAGACCAACTGTGGGACCATTGAAGGTTTTACTGCATCAAAGAAGCCGTCACATGCCAGCAAAACGTAGTCCTCATCTCCCTGCAACTTGATGGTTGAGCAGTCAGCATCTCCTGACACGTAGGGCTTCTGGTCAAAGTCACCTGAAGGAGCAGCATGAGTCCGTGGTTAGCTGCTGCATATCAGACGTCAGACCCACAGCTGAGTTGCCAGGTTAAATGTTCACCATGATAATTACATAAACAGTGAAAAATGCAAAAATTTATTATCTAGATTGCAACATTATGGGAACTAACACGTGATTATATTACTACATTCAGATTCAGTCAGGGCAAGGCCAATTGCTACAGTCCAGAAAAAAACTGAACATGATGAAGTTAAGTTCTACCTCTTTTACTCTTACTTTATTTGCATGCGTCACTTCCCATCCTCAACATTGATTGTTTTTTTTTTTTTACCATTACCAGTCCCACTTTATCTGATCAAGTTCACCTGGTCACCTGACACACAAGAAGTTGATGTTTTCTTTAGTTAAATTAGGTCAATGCCATTCTGAGAACATTATCCTTGCTTCACTGTCTGAGTTAAACTTTAACCTCTACTTGTTTCTTTCTAGATTCCCATGACCCAGTGGTCATGACGACAGTCCACCTTTGATTTCAGCCTCATTCCTTACACACAGAGACAAACACTTTTCTGAAGAAATTTACTTTGGTTGGATGGGAAAAAAATGAACAGTTCAATCCTGAAGCACGGGAGCAGCTGGGGCACTGTATAAAAAAATAAGATGGCATCATGATGAAGCAACATGTCAAGACGCAGCTAGGGACGGACAAAGTCCAGGACCTGAAATGGTCTTTACAAAGTCCTGAACTGAAAAATGCATGTGTCACCAATAATTCCCAGGTTATGTTGCAGTGTCTGACTTACCCATGGCTCTGGATACAGCATAGGTGCCATTAACACGCCAGCAACCCATGAAGGTGATGCAGCCACCAAGAGCCTCAATTCTTTCTTTCTCATCCTAAACAGTGGAGGGCAAAAGAGACAGAATTTACCTCTGAATCACTGTTTCACCAAAATATTTTATATCAGAGGATGAGCCATGAGACTGCAACTAACAACTCTTTTCATTATGGATCAATTGATTCATTATAAATACATCTTCACATGCAAACATTCAAAAGTTTAGATGTAACTGCAGACTTTAAGATTGAAGTCAACTGCCCTTGGGGTGGTGTGTGTGTGTGTGTGTGTGTGTGTGTGTGTGTGTGTCATATCCTTACCTCTCTCTCTGGTTTGTGGGGGTCCATGAGAGTTACAGCCTGTCCCTTTCTAACCAACATTGCCTGCGAGTCCCCAAGCCAGGCCACAGTCAGCTCTTGACCCTGGATGAGAACCACCACACCCGTTGAGCCACTCCGAAGACGCTGATGACAACAAAAGACACACAAACACATTATTTATCAGGCAATTCATTTGAAGACATATGCAGACTGCTTATGTGTCTTCAAATTAAAAGGAGTTTAGTTTCTATCAAGACACAAAACGACAACAGGGAGAGAAAACTGAAGTGTGAAATGAAAGAGATCACGTGTATCGTTTGTAGCACAGTCCCAGTACCTCTCTCTTGGCTTTGCCTCTTAACATGTCATCTGTGCATTTAAAGGCAGCTTTAAAGGCCGTGGCTGCATCTCCCTGCAGTGTTTCCTGTTTACTTAGCACAACATGAAGGTGCGTGGCAGCATAGGTGGCAGCATCCACCCCTCCGTGTCCATCAAATACAGCATAATAGGCCCGCTCAACTCCATCCTGGACCATTGTAGACAAGAACATACATTCAAATATGTGTGAATATATTATTAGTCATAATGGTCTGTTTATTTCTTATTTTCTGAACAACTTTGAAACCAATAGGTGGAAAAGAATATCCAGTGTCATACTGAAAGTCCTGTACCTGGATCCCAAAGAGCTGGTTGAACTCAGCTAGGGCCACATGTTTGTCCTCCATCTTCCTCCTTGTGTTTTTGATTGCATGGACAAAGCAGCAGCCAAACCGGGAAGGGGGGGAGGGAGGTTTGGGGAAGTTTTGATGCCATGCCAGCGCTACATTTATCAGCTTATTGAGGAAGAGACGCTGCACTGCCTCTGACACAAGCACTGATGGTGTGATAAAACAAAAATAAACAAGAGAGACATCAAATCAAAGCTTTTTCATGCTTAATACTTAAATACAGCATAATATACAGATAGGGAATGGTACAGTTGCCCGCTAATAGTAGACCAAATACAGGTTAATGACAATTCTTGGTTGGTTGGAGGAAAAACAAACTGTAAACACTTTAGACAGCCAGTCTGGTATCGTCTTTGGTTCATCAACTATGAGTATTTATCGATACCAAAAAAAAAAAAAAAGCAGCCAAGTAAAGAGTAACTCATTTTCAGAAGTACAGGCATGAGAAGATGGACACCACCAGAATTCCACTGTGTGGGACTATTTTCAGTTGATAAAAACAGAACCCCAGTTACAATGACAAGCACATGTTTGGTAAGCACAATTGAGCCCACCCCATCAGTGAAACAGTATACTTTAGAACAATCCATACCTCATCTAAATGAGCTTAGAAAAAAATACATACAGACAACTTCCTGTTCTTCTTCCCGGTTGGCCTCAGCCTCCTGTGGGCAATGGAAAGGGGAAAGGTCATCCTGCAGTAGCTGGGACAAGGCTTCCTGGCACAGCACAGCACTGAGGACTGCAGGAGCGCCCCTGCGACAACAAACACCAGCAAAGTTAAATGTGCTGTACTTCGTCATGATCTTAACACAATTCATTATTGTCACCAGACTTCTTATCTGAATGACACGTGGCTGCAGATCCACAACAAGAAAAAGACAATACAAAAACAAATGAATGAGATGTGAGACCAACTCTTGTGAGACCACTGAAATTACTATTCTCTTAGTGAGAAAATTGATCTTTCTAAAAAAAGGAAAAGTGGTATTCTACAGAGAGGATGAAGACTCTCCTAAGAGGACACGAGCTAATGAATCTGACACTGAAGCCAAGCACAAAAAAAATAAATAAATAAATATATATATATATATAAATAAATATATATATATATATATATATATATATATATATAAATAAATATATATAAATAAATATATATATATATATATAAATAATATAATAAATAAAAATATATATATATATATATATATAATATATATATATATAATAATATATATATATAATATATAAATATATATATATATATATAATATAAATAATATATATATATATATATAAATATATATATATATATATATAAATATATATATATATATATATATATAAATATATATATATATATATATAAATATATATATATAATATATATATATATTATATATATATATATATATATATATATAAATATATATTATATATATATATAAATATATATATTATATATATATATATATATATATATATATATAATATATATATATATATATATATATATATATATAGTTTAAAGATTCATATTAATGGAGAGTCTTCATTACAAATTGAACACAGCTTCACAGTACAGTGTGTTTGTGCAGAAATTGATGATGTTACAGTGTTAAAGTGACTTGTAGAAACGGGGCGGGGGGGGGGGGGGGGGGGGGGGGGGAGTGTGTGTGACTGTAATTTCAATCTATAGGAAAGGACTACATATAATGGGGTGTCAACCTTTCTTGAATAAACAGATGGTTAACAGAATATCCAGCTGCTGTTTACCACAGTTTATGTCAGTTTGTTTAGAAGTTTCTTTTGAGAACAAATCACCAGGAAATGTAATGAAAATGGTTCAACTGGTCATCAATTTAATAAAAATATAGTGGTTGCAAATGCATTTTCCTGAACTGATCACTCTGTCTCTCCCATGCCTGCTGCCTGATCACTGTATTACTGTTTCTCATGTATTATGTTTCAGAAGCCCAATCTCCACCCAAGTGGAGTAAGAACTAATAACAGCATAGGTGTATAACACAATTTTATTCTTCCAAAGTGTTTCACTCAAATGCCTTACGTCAATATAACTAATTCAGATGTTTGGTAACCCACTCTGGATAAGGTTAGGTAACTGAAACTGAGAATATTGTATTTCCTGTGTTTAGACTTAGATGCTCTACTCATCATCTATAACAAGAAGGATGATGATAGAGGATGAAATACTTTTAAAAGAGGATTTGAGTACTGTTGTTAGAGCTCAGGTCTCCTTCAGTGGTCCTCTTAGGTATTCTTTGATTCCAGTTCCAGTTCTAGTTTAACACAGTATGGCAGCAGCTGTTAGTCTGCCCACCCTGACAACCATGCATACTGAATGAAGAGGGCAAGAGCAGAGTTGTCAGGAATGCACGGAATGTAGCCACATAGCCACAAGCGCACACAAAAACAAGATGGGTAGAGAATGCAAACAGCACCAATGACTTTGCAGCTTTTTGTGTCATATAATAACAGTCTGTGAAGCTGAGAAAGGCAAAAGAAATCCGCTGAATAGTTCATTTTTTTTAATTTTTGTTTCCTCTGCTTTGTGTCTGGATCTCTTTTTTTCTATAGGCTGATCCCCTCAACAGTGTAAAAGGGCCTTAAGCTCTTCTTCACTGCAGAGTTTTTACTAGGTGTAACTAGACTTGCACAATTAATCAAATATATTGGATTATGCAATATAGCCACTTCGCATAATCTAAATTATTTTTATATTTTTGTCCAGTAAGAAAGGGAAAACTGACCTTTTCAAATGAATTCATAACACATGCAGCAGCCAACATAATCACAATCTGATCTGTTTTGCATATCATGCAGCCCAAAATGGACCAAGAGCATTTGCTATGACAGGCATTTGCATGTGCTGTGTGTGTATTAAAAGCTGATGACGATCAGATGATAAAATGAGGAATGAAGAATATATTTTGTGTACTTCTCCCTCCCAGTCATACCTGGCAGCGAGCAGCCTCAGGCCCAGCTCCAAGCTCTCCCCATGCAGCTCCTCTGGGGAGACTTTGCGGCTCAGAGGGCTGACAGGCAAGGGGCTGCCTTCGTCTAGAGTAACTGGGAACTCCTCCACAAATCTTCTGAGGAAACCCTTGGCCTCCTCCTCCATCCTGCTGGCTGTGGTTAAAGTGAGCTCTCACTTAAACCAGGTCAAGGCTTGAAGATCACAATTGGAGACTAAAAGAGGAAAAAAAGATTCCAACTCTCACTCAGACAGCATGTGATGCAAAAATTGTTACAGTTAGACATTCCTGGCTGGTGACACCTATGTGAAAAACACCTTGATAAAGGGGGAAAAAACAAAACAAAAACACAACAGCAGCAGCCTCCCTTCCTTACATGACATTTATGTCAGCAGGTGCAGAAGCAGAGCATCATGTATCATGGAGGAGCCCAGCCGCCCAGGAGGGGGGGAAAAAAAAAAAAAAGGTGTAGCCTCAAAACCAGAAGACTCCTCTCTGACTTAAGTCTGTCCTTAGCACTTTTTACTGCTGTGAATGCATTTAGATATTAATGTACTATTCTCTCAAGACGCTGTCTCTCAACTTAACACTGTGTTTAATTCATTTATCATAACTTATTATGTATGCTGCTGGACCTGGGTAACAAATTTAATTCTAACTCTAACCCCAATTCCCTCATGTTTAAACATGTTCTTTTTTTATGTTGGCCTTTAGTCTGTGACCAGACTGGAAACTTTATTACTCTTTTTTTTCTGGATCATATCATTGTCTGTGAATTAAATTATTTGGTTGTTGCTTGTTTTTTTTTTTTTTTACATTATCACATTATAATTATATCGTTAAAATATACCATAACACTATAAACACAACTGAAAGGCTCCAGCTCATGGCAAAGTGACTTTGACTTATGATGTCAAATATTTCCAAGTCAAAATCACGAGTGCATCTAAATGAAACTTTTTGAGGGGGTCATCATTTTGACAGGAAATGTCAAAAGTCTGATGTGTATCTCACATTTCCAACTTACACTCATGTTTAACAGTTTCAAAACATGCAAGGTAAGATGATTTCATATTGTTTACTAAGGGATGTTATTTCACTTTAATTTATCATCATACTTCATTGAGTAGTTGGCTTAATTATCAGCTAGAGTGCATGATTATTTGAATATTACATGTGAGGCATGACAGTGAAGTTGCTTCTTTTACAGTGTCTCTCATATGGAGCACAATCTGGGAGTGTAGCTGCTGATTAAAGATTGTTACTGTGCTGCAGTGTTGAGTTAACTGTTTTTGACAGTTCACAAACCATTTTAAAGACTAGATTATTATAAAGGATCCATTTCCTTTCAATTTCCTCCTTTTCAGGTTTGTTACTTCTAGTATCGCCATGTTCATGAGCTCCAGCCGGGCTCGGGCGGCCAGGCCTCGGGGAGTTGGCCGCTTCACCGGCCGCACAGCAACCTGCATCCGGCCGGATGTCGCCAACTGGGAGTTGGCTCGTCTTCTACAGAAAAACATACCGCGTTTACGTCTCTTTGTTGGGCAGCACATTTTCAAAAAATAAAAATGTTATAATCAAATGGGATTCAAGGAGCGAGACACTAACAGGAAGAAAGCAGAAGGTTTGGCAAACTGGGCTAACGGTTCGCAGAAAAAGGACTTCGCTTGTTCATTCGAAGCGTAAATGTTGCCATGTGCTATTTTATTTTTATGATGCTACCTAATGCACCCTGATCTCTAAACTACTTACATTCTCAGTTTTGCCGTGTTTTGTATTCTCTTTTCCAAACATATCCAGGAAATTCAGACATTACTGACAGCGCTGTTGGGGCTCGTAACGTGCACGCCCAGGCTTCCGTAGTTTACACAGCAACTGCTGAATGTGCAAATGTGAACACGCTATCACACTCACAGACACACAACAGCGTTAGATTAGAGTAGTTTCTTTTTGGGTGTGTTGCTAATATAACTGTCCGTTTCTCTGTCTTACCTGGGGGCGGCTCGGCTACGGACAGTCCGTTGGCTTGGTGCATTTACGTTAACCCCGGACAGATAGGTGTGAGAAACACAACGAGCCAGGAAAGGCTGAGTAACTACCACAAACCTGACAGTGACACGGCCGAGTGTGACAACGCCTCCATGGACACCACCAGCAACGTTCACAGCTCTGCGCTCAGCACGGCCCCCTATTGAACAGCTTTCTTGTGCGTCTTTTTTTACTTCCGTTTTACGTCAACTCCAGATTTAAAGGGCCAAGTCACGCCTCATTTAAAAAGATTTAACACATAAAAAAGAAAAAACAAAACAAAGCGATCATTCAGAAACGTTTCAAGAGGAAGAATTATGAAGTGTAGGTATAAACTGAAAATTACTTTGATGAATGACTAGTCCAAATAGACTAAATATCAGATGAAGTAAGCATTTACCCACGGAAATGCTAAAAAATGATTAATACACTACCATGTGGCGATTGATTTTTGTGGAAGTTCATTCAATTTTTCTACCATACTGTGATACAAGCTCACCTTGACACGTCTGAGCATGTCATTATTTTTAGATCTAAATTTACCCGATTCTGGATTAACTGGCATTTTGACTCTTTATGTTTGTTTTCTTAAGTTCTGAACAAATCCCTCTAGATAGTAGAACTATCTAGAACTACCTACCTTTTCTTTTACTGCCTGGACGACACCACTGAAAGGCACCATTATTTCCTCCAATAAAGTGCAATAAAGATGACAGGATTGGGAGCACAACAACTAGAACTTAATAAACACATTGCAAAAGTGGAAACAAAATGTGAAATTATTTCATTGCAGAATGTCCATGGACCAGCCAGAATTAGCCATAGAAATTTCTGATGCTGTGGTTATCACCCATAAACAATGTCATATGGTGTCCAGTTTTGGGACTGTTCTAGCAAGTGTACAACTTCCTGACGGAAGTAATTTGATCATTGTGTTTACTGCTCTCTTGGCACACACACACCTCATAATTTCTTACTGGGTTAGAAACCTTGATCTCAAATCTGAAACTAACAAATTTTGACAATTTTGACCTGACACAATGTCCATGAGTTAGAGTATGAAGTGTTGCCATGTTGCTCATATTTAATCTAGTTTATTCTTGTTCTATCTGATGAAATGAAGATTTGATTTGACTTTTCTCTCTTCTTAATGTGGACTTTACTTTGAATCAAAAACCTTTGTATATGACCTGGCTGGTCAAATGATACAAGATGACACTGTGATAAAATGGAGTTGTGAACAAGCAGGTGGGAATATTGGGGGGTCAGATTGTTTTTGGTATGTGTGGCTCAGGTCTTGTTCATTTAAAAACAGTACACAGAACAATAACATTTGGATTTGGGCTTCATGCTCATATGACTGAAATCACAATTGCGGCATTAGAAACCTGATTTCATCATACTTTCTCTGTATTTAGAACATACATTAGAACCTGTTTGTCTGTTAATAAATAGGCTTCCAGAAGACATTTTCAAGTACACATTTTACTTCAATTTAAAAATATCTTACATACATGCTATACGAAGTAAGCTGCCAGGGCAGCCATTTTGTCTTTCGGTTTTTTGGGATTGCCTCGGCGTCCCCTCCCTCGTCCCCGTCCCCGTCCACCTCGTCTCGCACCACCACCCCGGTGCATGAAGTGTTTCATGGTGGCATGTTTAAGCTCCACAAGATCCTGAAAAACCGGATCACAGAAAACACAACCGGTGTGTTGAGTCTCACCGGCAGGAAGAGGGGTGCGTGTTTTGTTGAAGTCAACTGCGACCAAAGAGGCATCACAGGCATCACAGGTCTCCTGAGCAACCTACATGATGAGAGAGGAACCTTAGAAACATGTGGAAACTGTGGAGAACAAGACATGAGTACCCTGGTAAGCAATAAAGACTAGAACTTCAAAAGCATCTCAACCTCCACATTTAGATAGGTGTCAGAAATTAGATATGCTGAATCAAAGTACCCCACTATCTAGGACACAACAGTGAATAGTTGCTTAGGGAAGCAATTTAAAGATGCACATCTTTGTACCGAGGGATTACAGCCACAGGAGCTTTTAATATTAAGAGATGGCCACTTTATTACTTTGGGTCTTTTATTGGTATTGATGGATAAGAATAGTACACTCTTGCAGACTTGTATGTTTGATTTTTCTGGACCTGTTTGACATTGTGACATTATGCCATATAAATGTAACTATCTTGAAAAGATGAAGGACCGTGTTCTTACCTGCACTCTGTGTGCATGTTCAAAGAAGTGCACTACCACGTTGCATTTATTGCAGGCCATCTTCCATTTTGGTCCAGAGGTGGGATCCAGCACTAAAACACCACTATCACATTCTACACACTGTCCAATTCCCAGGGAGTTGAGAGAATGCTGACAGGAGGGATGGGTGCATTCATTGCATCCCATACCTGGAAAAACAGACAAAAAAGGGAGGGATCAAAGGGATGTAAAAGATGAAAAACAAATACACAAATAAATCTGAAGCAATTTACTTTGTGCAATTAGCACTTGGTTTGCTGATCCAGCTGTAGTTGATAAAGAAGTTTAGTCAGACTGAACTTGAGATTCAAGTAGTGTCATTTGGTATGCACTATATTCACTAACAAAAGATTTCAAGAATGATTCTGTGACTCTTTCAAGCCTGTTACTGTTACAAAAGTCAAATACACTTCATTCTGACTGCTGGTCACGCTACTGTTTCATTATTTTTAGCATGTTTGTGTTTTAGCCAAGGTGGAATTCCTTAAAATTAATGAAGTTAAAGATAGGAAAATATTTAAAAAGAAAATGAAGACAAGTGAGATTGTGTTGTGTTTGCATTTCATGTTAGCTGGTTTCAGCTTTTGTTCTTTCTCTCTGTGCTACAGTATCTGTTCAATTAAACCTTTCTCATTGATGTCAGGTTTTTCTGTTTCTGCCAAACTACAGACCAAGTTAGAAATATTAGGTTATTCTGTTGTTTGTGTCTTTTTTTTTTTTTTTTTTATTTACATACAGTAATTTCATAATGCTCCCAGAAACTGAAGACATTTCATGCAGTGCACAGACTACAGCATTATACTGGCTGTGCGTATGTGGTAAATGCATCCTCATAAAAACAGATTAAAAAAACAAAAAACAAAAAACAGTCAAATTTAGTGTTTCCCTAAATTACAGATGATGTTGAGATTCTTTATGTTCTTGAGGGTGTACCCAACTCTTGCCCAATATGAGCTGGGATTGGCCCCATTACCCGTCCGCGACTCGGGAACAGATAAACAGTAGAAGATGAATGAATGAATGAATGAATGAATAAATGCTGGCAGGGTAACAAGGCTCTATCAAATGGCCTCTATCCAATATTACTGGGTTAGCGTTTAGATCCTACCTTTTTTCATGTCCCTGAAAGGCGGATTGCTGAAGCAGTAAGGGCACAGGGGATAGCTCTTGCCCCGAGCCCCAGATGTCCAAAGCACAAGCTCAAAGTCATCCAGTGGACAGCGCAACTCTTTGTACAGCTTGATGGCTCCATTCTGTGGCAGACTGTAGGTCTCATCACAGTGGGAGCAGTGGAGCCTGCTGGGCTTGGCCTGCAAATACATTAGACCTGATGTAAGAATTATTCACAAATTATTTCAATATCAATATCTTGCTTTCTGGTCTATTTTCCTCTAAATGGGACCATAATTTAGAAAGGGTTAGGGTTAACATCATGTTGTATTGTAGATTTGAAAGGGAAAATTCCCA